>NC_133656.1:112579665-112879665 GCF_009905375.1 Apium graveolens
GGGAACTTTGATCTTTATGCTAAATTCTTTGGATCACTGTTTACCTTCCCAGAGTTCAAATAGAACCCTAAAGGGAAACTAGCACTTGTAGATTATGACTCAGATTCATCTGACGAGTCTAACAAGGTGGGGATTTGCGAACTCCCATTGCACCACCTGGACCTCCTTAGGAGACTAAGGTGATTTTCCTTGCAGGTAAGCGGATTTGGAGCTATGAAGGAGTGATACACTTGTGAGAATGAGTGTAAACACGAGTGGAGAGAAGAGTGAAACACTTGTGAGGTACACGGAATAGAATCACACACTCACAGTGAGGAAGAAAGACAGAAAAATCATATCACATTCCCTATCCCTAAACATGGTTCTTGATACTTCGAGTTTCGAATCTTTTTATGATTGGAACCTAACTCTTAGGGACCTAACATTTACAGATTGGATAGAATACTTCGGGACCTTTGGAGCTCACAATTGGTAACACTTGGTGATCTCACATTTGGGAGTATAAAGGAGTTGGGAAGATTGGTTAACAGGATTGATCAGACTATTACTGTTATTTCTTTCCAACCGAGTAACATATGAGAAATCTTTCAGACAACAGCATACATTCCTTCCTCTAAGGGGGAGATAAAAGCTTATAGATAGTTTGGGGATTCCTCAACTTAGGGGGAGAAATAGCAGGAAGAAGGAAAAGGTAAAGCATATGTACACTACACCATACCATTGTTGTTTGTAACTACTATCCTATTGTACGGGAGAGGTGGTAAACACAAAGGTGATTTCCTAGTGATCAGAAGAAGTGGTTTGGTTCTCACTATTCTTCATAAGGGGAGAAGCTATTTCAAAGGGGAATACCCTTATTCGTATCTGTAGATCCTATTGTACGGGAGGGTGGTAGACGAAGGTGATCTCCTTTAAGCAGTAATTCTCATAGGGGAGAAGCAAGAGAGATATGCGCTTCTCAACAGAAATATGGTTGTACAAAAGAAGTGCTGCTGATTACTTCAAGACGAGAAGTACTATCCGCAGAGATTTGAAGAACCAAGGAAATGAAGATGACTACTTGAAGATCAGTTCAATGCTAGAGGAACAACATCTTTCATTCAGTTACTCAGAAATCTGGAAATGCAGTATTTGATCAAGAAAACCAGTAGCATTATTTACAAGTCCTGGTACAATACTTTTTCTAGTTGTTAGTTGAGTTATCCTCTCTATTTATTTGTTTGTTAAGTTTAACAATCAAATAGGGAGAGATTGTTGGTGAGACTACGTAGCTGTATGAACAGTTACGTGATAACTCACCGACGTAACACACTAGAACATGTCAGGTTAATAATACTACTCTACACAAGAAATCAGGAAAATGAAATAAGGCAATACAAAAATCAGAAGATTAGAAAAGCCTGAAGTCTGTCTACAGGTCACTGAAAGAATTCCTTAATATGATCATGTCTCAGTGAAGAACAAGGCTAAGGACTTTCAGGGTTTCATAAATGATGAAGATTCAGTATACAAGTGCTACCAGAAGATTTCAGTGTATTGTATTGATTGAAGATAGACAGTGTTCGAATTATAGGAATCTGAAGAATTGAAGACAGGGTTAGACATAGGTTAATGAAGATTTTGTCTAAAGTACCAGAAAGGATTCAGTGAAAGTACAGTTTTTATTGACAGTTTAGGTTCGAAGCAATAAAGTTGAGGCAAGCTTAATAATTTAATCAGGCCATAATACGAGACCTGAATCGGGGTTAGTCGTCTGTAACCAGACCAGTTTGCACTAGGCGTCACCAGCTCGTGAAAGGAATCTGGGTATTATTTATAGAAGAATTGTTAAGTTGAGGAACGTACTTGGATTGAATGTTTTTTATCTGTTAAGTACGAGAAAGGTGCGCATGGTATACAGCTAAACAGCTCAGAAGACTGGCGAGCTCAAAGTTTAATTGTTAAATTAAATAAATTATTTAATGGACTTTAATATAATTTATTTAATAAACTTAAATTGATTTTATCTTATAAACTTTAAATAAGTTTATTTTTAAATCTAAATTAGTTTTATTTTATAAGTTATATTTAAGTTAATTTTAAATTAATTTAATTACAATTGAAACTTAAAAAGAAAAAGAAACAAAAAGAAAAAGAAAAAAAGAAAAAAAAAGAAAAAAGAGAAAAACAAAAACAAAAAGGAGAAAAAGAAAATATAAAAAGAAAGAAATAGAAAAGGAAAAAACAAAAGAAAAAAAATAAAAAAGAAAAAAATCAAATAATAAAAAGTTAACCAAGGGTGGGATTCCCTCGTCGCCACAGAAGGTGGACTTGTTTTTTAACTAAGTACATAAACATGTACTTGCACAAACAAGTCACCACAGAGATTATCCTCCCCCTGTCGCCACACAATTATACTGTATCCCCTGTCGCCACACAAATCAACTCTTGTACCTGTCGTCACAGAAGTCGTCTCTCCTCAGCCACAAATTTTATTGTGTATAAAGTCTACACTTTGCAGCAGAAGATAAAGAGCCATTCATTCTGATTATTTACTGTTCATCTTCTCTCCCAAAGAGAAGTGAAATGGCAGCATTGATTTACAGAGAAGCTCAAGCTATTTATATCCGTTTAACTTCTCACCGAAGTAATGTTATAATGCCCGATTTAATTCTTGTATATTCATAGGAGCATTATAATCGTTAACCGTAATTAAATCCTAGTACAAACAAAAGCTAGATTATGTACATGATTTGATTTGTAAATCTTTGTAGTAGCTAGGAACTTAGTTGTTCTTAGATTGTAGCCGGTTAATTTATTTACCGGAGTGTAGCAACACCCTCGAGGATTAGATACTAATATATATTTCCCCGAATATCTAGTGTTCCTCGTTTTATCGTTCCAAACACTATTCCTCTCAAGAACAGAAAACCACTAACCGAGCACTAAATATTTATCCGCTAAAGATTCGAAAGAATTTTAATTTAGTGATTATCGTATTCAACCCCCCTTCTACGATAATTTGGGACCTAAACACACCAACAATATATACATATACATTTACGCTAGCCAATCTTGTCCACAACCAGATTCTACCAACCATTTAATGAAGTAAAAAATTCACCGTAAATTTCAAATAACCATAAAGCTATTCATTCGTGACATAACCACTGAATTAAAACTACCATACTCACCATACAACTCAGAAGTGCATTCAAAATAGATGCTTGATGATAACAAAAATGAGGATATCTAAGACGTTATAGGTGACAATAGTTGACTGACTTTAGTAACGATCGTCGATGCTGTTATTTTTGGAGAATGCTACCCATATTCAATACTTCTTGCTAGCATCACATCTTTTTGTGCCGACACGATTGTGAGAGTGAAGATAGAGGGTAACAAATTTGCAATGGTAGCACCGTGACTTTTAATATCTATTCATTTAAAATGGCGAGTGGGTTTTCAATTTAATAATTCCCAATTATCATTTGAGTTTAAAATAATATACTGATTTCTTTGATTTTGAATAAGAGCTGGGGGCCTAGAGGTGCCAGACGAGCGGATCGTGCTTGTCTTGCCGAGTTTCCGGCAGTCCGGTTCAATCCTCAACTAACTCGTGAATGACCCGTGAAAGTGAACGAGTTGTCGTGTCGTGCCTGTAGGAATATATGTGCATTAGTTGATGATATGTTTAACAAAACACTTAAGTAGAAATTTAGTGTCAGTAGCCTCAACGGATAAGACCACTTTGGCTATCCGTTGATGGTGTAGCTTTACTTAGAAATAAGTCTAGTATTGTAGCATATTTCAGTCTCTGTATTTAAAATGTAATTCTTAGAAGTTGAGAGAAACTATGAGTCACGTTGACTACTAGATGATATGCAGATAGGAAGGCCAATTGTAAATATTTCATGCCTTGTAATTTGTATAAATGAAGTGGTATCAACGGATGACTTAAAAACCTTCAACGGATGAGAAGCTAAGCTTCAACGGATGTCTCTAAAGCTTCAACGGATAACATCCTTCAACGGATGAGAGCATCAACGGATAAATGCATCAACGGATGAAAGCTTCAACGGATGTTCTGCTAATTAGCCGTTGATAAGTGGTAGTTGTACCTACAGACAGAGGCACATGGGTTGACAGAGAAAACTGAGATGTGGTAGCCGAATTTCAGGATCAACAGAAAAAGCAGCCGTTCTTCTTTAGTGCAAAGATGCAATAGTCAACAAAGTACTTGAGTGAACAGGAAAAGAAGCAAGTGAAGAACTTATTTTACTATTGTAATTTTATATTGTTTTTCACTTGTACACTTGGTAATATATAAACCAAGAAGAAGCTAGTAATTAGATAGAGATTTTCCAGAGCTGTTAAGAAATATCTTGAGAGAAAATTCATCTAGTTTGTACTAGGATGCAGCTGTGATCAACATTGTTGAACACAGATTTTCTAATATACCATCTCTGGTGGAACAACAAATCCACCAGAAAAGTTTTTAAAGTTTGTTGTGTTCTTTACATTTTGTGTTTGAATATATATCTGTCTGCATTAGCTCAAAGCAATTCATACACTTGTTCATCTAGAACACACTGCTTTAATAAACTTCTCAAAACTTGAAAAAGTTTTGAGATTTACATTCAACCCCCCCTTCTGTAAATCTCATTGTTAGTCCTCTAGGAATAACAATTGGTATCAGAGCAAGCTCTTGACACACAAAGAGTTTAAAGATCTTGGAATCTAACAAAGATGAGTAAGAAGGATATTGGAGTAAAGATCCCAGTTCTTGACAAAGACAGTTATCACCACTGGAAGGTGAAAATGCACCTTCATCTACTCTCCCAAGATGAAGGTTATGTAAACTGCATTGAGAATGGTCCTCACATTCCCCACAAAGTAGCCACAGTTGCTACGGCCACAATTGCTGTTGGTCAATCCATTCCAAAACCTAGAGCAGAATGGACAATGGAAGACACAGAAGAAGTCCACAAGGATAAGAAGGCTATGAACATTTTGTTTAATGGTCTTGACAAGGATATGTTTGATAATGTGATAAATTGTTCAACTGCCAAAGAGGTTTGGGACACAGTTCAGTTGCTGTGTGAAGGTACAGAACAAGTAAAAGAGAACAAAATGCAGCTTCTCATTCAACAGTATGAGTACTTTCATTTTGAAGAGAATGAATCTTTAAATGACACATTTAATAGATTCCAAAAGCTGTTGAATGGACTGAAGCTGTATGGTAGAGTGTACCAGGTGAAGGATTCAAATCTTAAATTTTTGAGATCCTTACCAAAGGAATGGAAACCCATGACTGTTTCCTTAAGAAACTCTCAGGATTATAAGGACTTTACTCTTAAAAGATTATATGGAATTTTGAAGACTTATGAACTAGAGTTGGAACAGGATGAGGTATTGGAGAGGGGGAGAAAGAAAGGAGGTTCAGTTGCATTGGTAGCTGAAAATGAGAAAGAATGCAGAAAAGAAACTGTGAGATCTACATCAAGCTCCAAAGATGGTGTAAGAAATCCAGAATCAGACAAGGGTAAAGAGCAAGTTGCTGAAAATGAAGACAACTCCAGTCAAGATGACTCTGATGGTATTGATGAGCATCTTGCATTTCTGTCCAGGAGATTTGCAAAGATGAAGTTCAGGAAAAACACTAGAGCCACTAAACCCTATAAGAACATGGTGGACAAATCCAAGTTCAAGTGTTTTAATTGTGGTATAAGTGGACACTTTGCAAGTGAGTGCAGAAAGCCAACCTCTGAAAAGAAGAAATTTGAACAAGTAGATTACAAAAAGAAATATTTTGATCTACTCAAACAGAAGGAAAGGGCTTTCATTACTCAAGAAAAGGACTGGGCAGCTGATGGAGATGAAGAGGATGAAGATGTGGATTATGTCAACCTTGCTCTCATGGCTGATTCTGAAGAAAACGAAGTTAGTTCATCAAGCAATCAGGTAATCACTACTGATTTAACACAGCTTACTAAAGAAGAGTGCAATGATGCTTTCAATGACATGTCTACTGAATTGTATCATTTGCGTGTGTCTCTTAAATCTCTTGCTAAAGAAAATAGTAGGATCAAAGAGAACAATCCGTTTTTAAGTAATAGAAATACTGTGTTAGAAAATAAGTTGATTGACCTAGAGAAAACCAAATTGCATTGTATATCTGTTGAAAATGAACTAGCTGAATCTGTTAAGAAAGTAGAAATACTTTCCAATCAATTAGAGAAAGAGCAAGAGGTGATTAAAGCCTGGAAAACATCTAGGGATGTAAGTGCTCAAATTGCCAAAGTCCAAGGAATTGAATCATTCTGTGAAACTGCCTGGGATAAAAATAAAAAGAAACTGGAATTAATTGATGGACTGTCAACGGATGTGGAATCAACGGATGATGAAAGTTATCCGTTGAAGGAAGAAAAGGAACATCCGTTGAAGGTTCCTCAATTAAAACAGGCAGATGTTTCTAAAAGAGAAAATCTAAAGAAACTCAACAAAAAGTTTGGTTCAACTTCAAAGAACTTTGTCAAAGAAGAAGCAAGCACATCCAAAGATGTCAGAAAGGTGAATGTAGGGCACATGACCTTAGAACAGTTAAACAATAGGCTCAAGATGGTTGAGGATAAAAAGGAATCCAAAAGGAAATCCAACAGAAATGGGAAGGTAGGAGTTAACAAACATAACAATTACACACCTGACAAGTATGCTCCTAGAAAAAGCTGTGTGCATTGTAGTAGTGTTAATCATCTATCTGCTAATTGTAAATCTATTAAGAAATCTCCCATAACTGTACCCTCTTCCATGCCTAACATGTCTGTATCACCTCTACATGCTATGCCTGTTATGTCTCAACAAAATCCTTATGCACATTTTGCAAACATGCCATATTTTAACAATCCTTATCTTGCTGCATTCAGTATGCCTCAAATGCCATACAATATGCCAATGTGGAATAACATGTATGCACAATCCATGCCTAATAATTCTATAAATGTGCTGGATAATGTTGTGACTAACCCTACACCTCAACCAACCACATCTAAGACCAAGGTTGACTCAAACTCACCTAAGTCTAAAGATGCAGGAGGAATGAAGTCTAGGAGAAAGGCTAACAAGAATGGACCCAAGGAAACTTGGGTACCAAAATCAAATTGATTGATTTTGTGGTGTGCAGGAAAATAGAAGAAATCTATGGTACTTGGACAGTGGCTGTTCAAGACACATGACTGGAGATTTCTCCCTGCTCACAGAGTTTAAAGAGAGAGCTGGCCCCAGCATAACCTTTGGAGATGACAGCAAAGGGTTTACTATGGGATATGGCTTGATTTCAACAAGGAATGTCATCATTGAAGAAGTTGCATTAGTTGATGGTCTCAAGCACAACTTATTGAGTATCAGTTAACTATGTGATAGAGGGAATACAGTTTCCTTCAATTCTGAAGCCTGTGTTGTCACTAGTAAGGAAGACAACAAAGTGGTTCTAACTGGAGTTAGAAAAGGAAATGTGTACTTAGCTGACTTCAACTCTACAGATGCAGAATCTATTACTTGTCTCTTCAGCAAAGCAAGTTCAGTTGAGAGTTGGCTATGGCACAAGAAGCTATCCCATTTGAATTTCAAAACAATGAATGATCTAGTCAAAAAGGACTTAGTAAGAGGAATTCCTCTTGTTGAATTCTCAAGGGATGGTCTGTGTGATGCTTGTCAGAAAGGCAAACAAAGGAAAGCATCATTTCAGAAGAAGCTTGAAACAACAATTGATGAACCATTACAGCTGCTACATATGGATTTGTTTGGACCAGTCAATGTATTGTCAATAGCAAGAAAAAGATATTGCTTAGTGATTGTAGATGATTTCTCAAAGTTCTCATGGGTCTGTTTTCTTGGATCAAAGGATGAAGCAAGTGAAATCATTATCAATCACATCAGGCAAGTCAATAATCATCCTGACTTGAAGGTAAGAAACATCAGGAGTGACAATGGAACTGAGTTCAAGAATTTGATATTAAGGCTGTTCTGTGAAGAAAATGGAATCATGCATGAGTTCTCACCTCCAAGAACACCTCAGCAAAATGGGGTAGTTGAAAGAAAGAACAGATCTTTAATTGAGGCTGCCAGAACAATGCTTGAAGAATCAAAGTTACCAACATATTTTTGGGCTGAAGCTGTTAATTGTGCCTGTTTCACTCAAAATATTTCTTTGATCAATCAAGCTAAAGGCATGACTCCTTATCAGTTGTTCAAGAAAAGAAAACCAACTCTAAACTTTCTTCATGTCTTTGGATGTAAATGTTTTATACTGAGGAATCAATCTGACCATAAAGGGAAGTTTGATGCAAAGGCTGATGAAGGAATATTTGTTGGTTATTCAGCTGGAAAATCTTATAGGGTCTACAATCTAAGAACCAACATTGTTATGGAATCTGTGCATGTTGTGTTTGATGATAAAAAGATTGATGGACTAACAGATGAGGGACATAATGAGAGACTCAAATTTGACAACATTGAGATATATTGTGATGATAGTGAAGAGGAGACTGATGGAGATGACACTTCAAAAGGGATTCAAAACATGCCCCTGGATAATGCACAAAATACTGCATCCATTGATAGAAGCAATGCAGTATCCGTTGAAAGACATAGTGCATCATCCGTTGAAGTACAAAATGAAGCATCCATTGATCATAGTTCATCAACGGATAATCGATTTACATCATCAGTTGACAGAACTCCAAGTTCCCTGCAAAGGACCAACAACTCAGGGGGAGTTTCAACTAGTCAACACTCTGTCTCACATCATGACAATACTGAGGCCACCTCATCTAGAGCACATCTTCCACCACAAAGGAAATGGACCAAGAATCATCCCTTTGAACTGATCATTGGTGATGCATCATCTAAAGTGCAAACAAGAAGAGCTACTCAAGATGAATGTCTGTATAGTAGTTTTCTATCTCAGGAGGAACCTAAGAAAGTGGAAGAAGCTCTATTGGATCCAGATTGGATATTAGCTATGCAGGAAGAGCTAAACCAATTTGAGAGAAACCAAGTTTGGAAGCTGGTACCCAAACCAAAGAACAAGAGTCCTATTGACACAAAGTGGGTATTCAGAAACAAGATGGATGAAAATGGCATTATCATAAAGAATAAAGCCAGACTGGTTGCTAAAGGCTATTCTCAGCAAGAGGGAATAGATTTTGATGAAACATATGCTCCTGTTGCAAGACTTGAAGCCATCAGAATATTTCTAGCCCATGCAGCCCATGCCAATTTCAAAGTCTATCAAATGGATGTCAAGAGTGCATTTCTAAATGGGAAATTAGAGGAAGAAGTCTATGTAAGTCAACCTCCAGGATTTGAAGATCCAAATTTTCCAGACTATGTGTATTATCTGTTGAAAGCACTCTATGGACTGAAGCAAGCACCTAGAGCCTGGTATGAAACCTTATCAAAATTTCTTTTGGAGAATCACTTCACTAGAGGTACTGTTGATAAAACTCTCTTCTTTAGGGATGTTAATGGCTCTAGTATACTTGTTCAAATTTATGTAGATGACATAATATTTGGCTCTATAGATGATAAACTTTGCAAAAAGTTTGCTAAGCTAATGCAAAGTAAATATGAAATGAGCCTAATGGGAGAACTAACCTATTTTCTTGGTTTACAAGTTAAACAAGTTAGTGATGGAATTTTCATTAGTCAAACTAAATATATTCATGATCTTTTAAAGAAGTTTGACTTAATGGAATGCTCATCTGCAAAAACTCCCATGGCCACTGCCACCAAACTTGAATTAAATAAGACTGAAAGGTCTGTGGACATTACAAGTTATAGAGGCATGGTTGGTTCACTTTTATATTTAACTGCTAGCAGACCAGATATAATGTTTGCTACATGTCTGTGTGCTAGATTTCAAGCTGATCCTAGGGAGTCTCACTTAATTGCTATCAAGAGAATTTTCAGATATCTCAAGGGTACACCAAATTTAGGAATTTGGTATCCTAGAGAATCTGGCTTTGATCTAATTGGTTATTCAGATGCAGACTATGCAGGTTGCAAAATAGACAGGAAAAGTACAACAGGCTCCTGCCAATTCCTGGGAAACAAGCTTGTATCATGGTTTAGCAAAAAGCAAAATTCAGTCTCTACTTCTACAGCTGAGGCTGAATACATTGCTGCTGGAAGTTGCTGTTCTCAATTGTTATGGATGAGGAATCAACTCCTTGATTATGGACTTCATGTTGATAGAATACCTATCTTTTGTGACAACACAAGTGCCATAGCCATAACAGAGAATCCTGTGCAGCACTCAAGGACCAAGCACATTGATATTAAGTACCACTTCATCAGGGAGCATGTCATGAATGGTACAGTGGAACTACATTTTGTTCCAAGTGAACAACAAATTGCTGACATATTTACCAAGCCACTTGATGAATCAACATTCACAAGATTGGTAAGTGAGCTAGGTATGCTTAATTACTCTTAAAATTCATGTCTTCTTTGCAATTTGATGAGAAGCCTGAAATATATTAGTTGCTAGAACAAATTTGACTTTTAACAAAGTTTATTCCATCAACGGATGTTCCCTATCCGTTGAAAGTCAAAATTGCTCTATCAACGGATATTCATTATCCGTTGAAAGACAAGTATAACTCTGGAACTTTTATCCGTCAACGGATAAAGCTGAAGTACCTTTCAACGGATGACAATTTACATTATCCGTTGAAATGTCACATCAGACGTTTGAGGTGTTTCACAGCCGTTGATTCTATTTTCTTAACCGTTGATACCATACATACATCTGTATGTATTGGTTTTAAAGGTAGTTATTAGAATACTTACAGTTTATTCTTAAACGGCTGAAATTCACTAACACCTATTTATTGATTAATCCTTTATTTATTTCTTTTTCTTTGAAAGCATATAAGCCCTTCTGATTGTTCATTATTACTTTACGCTTTCTTAGAATTTCAAGCATTTACCATTTTCTCTCTGCAAAACCTTCAAGTTATTCTCTGCAATTTCTACTCACAACAATGGCACCAGTCGTGAAGATTATGTCTCAATCTGGGTTCATCTACGAGAAGAACAATTTCATAGCTCTGGTAGAAAAGAATGAAGCCCACTCAGATTATCACAAAATGATGGACTTCATCAAAAACTGTAAACTTAGCTATGCAATGCTGGAAGCCCCAACGATTTTCTGTGAAGTAGTTGAGGAGATTTGGACAACTGCTGAGTTCAACTCCATGGATATGACTATCTCCTTCACTCTCAAAGGTAAAAATCACTGTATTAACTGTGATGACTTACAAGCATGTTTTAAATTACCTGAGAACAATGCCATGACACCACACACTGATAGTGATGTATCCAGCATGTTAGATTCCATAGGTTACTCTCTTAACTCTGCTAATTTAGGGGGTATTAGACGAAAAGGCCTTAGGAAAGAATGGAGTTTTCTTGGGGATGCCTTCATAAAGGTTTTCTCTGGGAAAATTAGTAATTTTGATGCCATAACTTCATCTCTTGTTAATATGTTCTATATGCTTGTTTCTGATAGGTACTTTAACTTTAGCAACTATGTGATGCTAGAATTAGGTACTAGATTAGGTAACAAAGCTAATAGACCTAATAACATCTATTATGCTAGATTCTTTATGTTATTGGCTAACCATGTTGCTGAAGGTTTAGTCATAATCAATGAGAATAATAAACTCAAGTGCTGGGCACAAGAGAAAAGAGTTCTTGCAGACTTGAAGAGAATGGATCTTAACAGCAGTGTGCAATTGGTATATTTACCAATCATGAATGCACCCCAGGTAGGTGAGGTAATTGCTTCTACAACTCCTACTTCTTCCAACCCCTCTATTTCTTTATCTTCTAGTGTGGCCATGAAATCTGTGTCAATGCCCCAACAGATTTCTATCAAGGTCACCAAATCTAAACTTTCAAAATCCAAGACAAAGAAAACCACCTCTGTTGTTTCTCAAAAGACAACAGTTGTAACAACAACCATTAACCCTGAGGGAAGTGAACAGGGTGTGAGTGGTGAGGGGAGGGGTGAACATCAAAGAAACCCCCAGGATAAGGAAGGAGAGTTGAGTGCTTCCCAAGCTAGCCAAGCCCCAGTTTCTCAAAAAGTTGTGGTGGTTGAAAAGGTTTCTAGCACATCCCTAGTAGCATCCTCCCAAAAGGATGTTACTATTGAAAAGAGTTCCCAACCAGGAACACAGAACAAAAGAGGGAGGGACACTAAAGCCAAACACTCACCTACAAAAGCTTTTATTAGAAGAAAGAAGGCTAGAACCCAATCTTCTACACAGGGTGCACACACTGCACAGATACATCCATCTGTCTCTGTGCCTTCTCAAACTCAGTTTGATGTGACTCCAATAAATGTGGAGTCACAGCCCCATTCTCTCACAATAATCACACATCAATCACCAAACACTTCATCACCATCTCTGGATGTGGATATGTTATTCCCATCAATTCCTGATTCTCCCTCTTTACAACTCAGGGAGGAGCCCCACTCAAATACAGGTGATCATCATCTTTTAGATGATTTGTTGGATCACCCGCAAATTCTTTCAGATATAATTGAAGGATCTGTATCAACACATATCAAATCAATCTATACAGATTCAACAGTTATATCACTTTCAATTTCATCTTCTTTTCCTTCTTCAACGGATATCACTCATCCGTTGACAAGTGGTTGCTCTTCAACGGATAAGCTTAACAGCAGTTATCCGTTGATAACAACAGTTTCAACTTCAACGGATATTCCACATCCGTTGATAGTCTCTACACAAATAACTGAAATGATTCCAAGTGTAGAAGACATGAATACTGTGCAATCACTTTTAGGATTGAGGGCAGGGAGTGAAAATTTGAGTGAGAGGCTGGGTTGCTCCCAGGCAAAAGGAGAGATTGAGAGCACAAAAATGCATGCTATTTCTTCCAGCATGGCAAAAGTCAGTGAGTGGAGTACCACCTTAGAAGGTGAAGGTGAGGGAGTGAGATGTGTGAGCCAGGGGGAGCCCCTGATGCAAGAACATAGAGAAAAAGAGAGAAAAGCAGGTACAGTTGATACAAGGGTGGAACCAGCCATTGCTCATGAGTCAATGATTGTGGATGATGCTGAAAAGGAAAGACAATTTCAGCAACATTACAAAGCTGTAATTGATAACATTTCCTTGGATGCTAACACTTTTACTCATCCTGTGACAGCCTATCAAATGTTGGCTGCTCAGGGCAATGAGAAGGCAGAAAGGACACTACATCTAGTGCACTCAACAGAATCTCTTCAAAGGGATAAAGCTGCTATTAACAGGATGCCTTCTACAGCTGGTGAGCCATCTGAGGAATTTGGAGTAAATTCTGATGATGATGACTCTATTTCTTCTGATGGAAGCATGAACATAGGGGGAGATGAAGACCCTAGTTCCATTCCTAATCTACCTGAATGGGCCCTGACTAAGGAGCATAGAACAGGTGAATTCAATGTCCACTTGGTCAAACAAATAATCACTATTCAACAGGCCATTCAGAACACTTCAAATGCAAATATCAAGGCTATCCTCCAAGCTCACCTGGACTCACTGCATCTCATGAAGTTGCAGAAAGTAAAGCAAAATATGAGTCTAGATGATCTCAGGAAAGATATTGCTGACTTGAAATCCTTCACTTCAGAAAAATTGGATTCAGTCATGCCCTATGGTACTTTGCAGGACTTGGTTTCGAGATTGAAAAAGGAATCAGTTACTGAACAAAGGCTGGCCAAGTTGGAAGACAGAGTTCAAAGAATTGAAGACTCTGTGGCCACCCTTCTTCTCAACCAACAATCTCAAACCAATCTCCTAATGCAGCTGGCAAAAGCACAAGGCTTGACCCCTCTCCTTGATGATAACAAAAAGGGGGAGAGTAAAAGGGAAGGGGAAGGAGAGTCCTCTACAAAAGTTAACATATCTAAAGTGCTAGTTCCTGCCGTCACTACTTCTCCAATCATTCAAATCAAGGGCAAGCCTGATGGAATTGATTTGATTCAGCTAGCAGCAGCTGAAATTCAAGTGAAAGAACAAAGGAGGAGAATTGATGAAAGGTTGCAACTGTTGTTTGGTTCTACACAAGACAAATCAACATCTGTGAAATACAGCACAAAAATTGAACCAATCAACATGGAGCTCATGCCAGTAGGGAGTCATAAGGATGGAGAAGCTTCTTCCAAAGAACTACAAGCTATAATTCTCAAGCCCAATGAAAGATCCAATAAGGACTCAACAAAGAATCCTTTAAAAGAAGTGGACTTTCCTCCTCCAAAAGCTGATGAGAACAAGATTTTAGGCAGGAGTATTGCTTATCTCAAAAAGACCATGGATGAGGCTGTAAGGAGAAATAGAGCTATTATCATTAGAGAGGGAAAGAGCATATGTGTGATGCAAGGACATCCCAAATTCTCAATAGCCAAGAAGGAAGAAGACAAGCAATTAAAGGCTGACAAAAGAGCACAAGCAAAGCTTGAACAACAGCTAAAGTCAAGTCTAGTTGAAAAAGAAGAAGGGATTGAAGTCAGGGGTGAAGACAAGACTACAAACCTAGATGAGGTTTTAGGGAGTATATTTGGTGAGAGTGTGGAAGAAAGAGAGGAATGGTAGAAGGGAAACAGAAGAAAAGCCAAGGCACACAGAAGGAGTGAAGATAACCCTGAAGATACCAAATCTATATCTAAACCACTACCTTCCATACCTGAACCTTTTGTTGCTGATCCCTCTATAAATATCCATGGTGAACCAATCATTCCAAAAGAGGAACCTATTGATTGGGACAACATCACATTGCCTACCTTTTTAACCACTCTACCACTACCAAAGAAACAGAAAAGAAAATCTAAATCTACACCTCCCCTAACCTCTAAGAAATTCACTCAAAAACAAAAACCTAACCCTAAGCCACCCATTTCTAAAGATGATTATGTTCACATCTGTGACATAAAAGAAGCTTCAGACATTAATCTCTATCTGGATGAGCTGGAGGAAGTAAGGGGAATAGCTGCCTACAGACAGCTACCAGAGAGATTGGTGTTCAGATATAAGGGAGCTGGGGAAAGAACATGGCCTCTCTACAGGATTCTAAATGAAGGCTACTCTACCTTGATCAGAGTCTTTTCAGCCATCAAAAAGGATTCTGGCTTTACCAGAACAGCCAAGACTGAAATTCTCAACAAGATTGCCAACATAAGGAAGACTTGGAGGGAACCAAATGCTTTGCCCAGAACCTTACTCATACAAAAAAGGGGAACTAAAATTCACAAATCACCTCATTGGTTGATGGAATTTAGAGATGACAAAGGAGTCAGAAGATTTTTCAGACTTGAAGACCAACTCAAGATTGCCAGCAATGAAACTCTCAAGGAAATGCAATCTAAGTTGGATATCAGTGATGAAGATGAAGCTGAATTCTTCAGACAACTCCAACTCCAAATTGAGGAAAATGACAAAGGGCTAGGAAAGAAAACCAGGGAACAAAGAAGAAAATGATGATTTGCTCAGGCTAGAGGAGCACCCTTGGAAATACTGTAAATCTTCAATTACCTCCTAGTACATACACTTTTGCAGCACTTTTTATATTTCTACTTAGTTTCAATTCAAATATTTGTTAAGTGTTTTGTTATCATCAAGTTAACCCTGAATTTATGCCTACAGTTCTTATAGACATAAATAGGGGGAGATTGTTAGGAATATATGTGCATTAGTTTGATGATATGTTTAACAAAACACTTAAGTAGAAATTTAGTGTCAGTAGCCTCAACGGATAAGACCACTTTGGCTATCCGTTGATGGTGTAGCTTTACTTAAAAATAAGTCTAGTATTGTAGCATATTTCAGTCTCTGTATTTAAAATGTAATTCTTAGAAGTTGAGAGAAACTATGAGTCACGTTGACTACTAGATGATATGCAGATAGGAAGGCCAATTGTAAATATTTCATGCCTTGTAATTTTGTATAAATGAAGTGGTATCAACGGATGACTTAAAAACCTTCAACGGATGAGAAGCTAAGCTTCAACAGATGTCTCTAAAGCTTCAACGGATAACATCCTTCAACGGATGAGAGCATCAACGGATAAATGCATCAACGGATGAAAGCTTCAACGGATGTTCTGCTAATTAGCCGTTGATAAGTGGTAGTTGTACCTACAGACAGAGGCACATGGGTTGACAGAGAAAACTGAGATGTGGTAGCCGAATTTCAGGATCAACAGAAAAAGCAGCCGTTCTTCTTTAGTACAAAGATGCAATAGTCAACAAAGTACTTGAGTGAACAGGAAAAGAAGCAAGTGAAGAACTTATTTTACTATTGTAATTTTATATTGTTTTTCACTTGTACACTTGGTAATATATAAACCAAGAAGAAGCTAGTAATTAGATAGAGATTTTCCAGAGCTGTTAAGAAATATCTTGAGAGAAAATTCATCTAGTTTGTACTAGGATGCAGCTGTGATCAACATTGTTGAACACAGATTTTCTAATATACCATCTCTGGTGGAACAACAAATCCACCAGAAAAGTTTTTAAAGTTTGTTGTGTTCTTTACATTTTGTGTTTGAATATATATCTGTCTGCATTAGCTCAAAGCAATTCATACACTTGTTCATCTAGAACACACTGCTTTAATAAACTTCTCAAAACTTGAAAAAGTTTTGAGATTTACATTCAACCCCCCCTTCTGTAAATCTCATTGTTAGTCCTCTAGGAATAACAATGGTTCACATTTATAAAACCATCCAATTCTAAATCAATTCAATATGATAATCATTATAATTTAATAAAATAAAATCATAATTAGCATTGATAAAGCATTTATCTCGGAGCTTAAAACATTTCATAAGTATCACCAGGGTATATCAAGGTATATATATGAGGAAAGGCTTCAGGACTATTAAAAAATCAGGTATCTGATGAACAATGGTTCAATGATAATACAGGGTATAGATCTTTGATGTCATAGAGTATAATAGGGTATATAAGTTTCTATATGCTCAAGTAATTCTGTTTCAGTATTTGGTATATGGTGTATATGTTTTTGTGGAGTGGTATTATATTTGTATGGTTTAATATCTGAAAAATCAACAGTCGGTGATTTACAAAGAATGAGGCTTACATCCCAGGTTCAATGATGTGATCAGGGTTCACGGTTGAATAATTTAAAGCACTTATAATATAAAACAGGATTATTTTGAATACTAGCAACATGTTATGAGAAAGTTCAGAAATATTTGCAATATATCTCGAGAAAGGTTCAGAAGTACTTTCCTTATCACAGATGATTTCCAACTTCACTTGCAATCATCTAACGTTTCTACTCAATACCCATCGTCACATAGACGTCATAAGCTTTATCTACGCTTCGTTTCCCCCAAATCCGGTTTACGGATTGAAAATTATGATTAAAATAGTCAAACGATAAACACTTAGGCATATAACACCTCAATCAGATAGCACAAAGCACAAAGCACATAACACATAAGTTATTTGATAAAATGTTTTTTCAAAGAAGGTTTGGGGTTAAAATGATTTTTCTGGTATTTATTACAAATTTTTGAACATTTTTCTGGATTAAAATGGGTACCAGAATCATTTTATAAATAAATAACAAGATTCGAATACCTGAATCAGACTTTAAAATCATTTAATAATAATTATCAAGCCTTGAAACTAATTTAAAATATTATTTTAAAGCTCGAAACTATTTGTAGGAATTTTTAAATCAAAAGAAATAATTAAATCTAATTAAATAATCAATTAAAATTAATTAATAACTAATTAAATAAATTAATAAATTAATATTTAAATTAATTGACTAATTAAATAATTAATTATTAACTAAAATTAATTAATTAAATAATTTAAATTTATTTTTGAATTAAAAATAATTTTCAGAATTAAAAATAACGATTTTCGAAATTAAAAATGAATTTTAGAAATTAAAAATAGAATTTTTGAAATATTTTTAAATAAAAATCACAGAGAAAGAATTTTTGAAATGAATTTGGGAAAAAGAAGATCAAAGGCGGGTCAAGAAATAACCCAAACAGGTTGGAACTGGGTCGGGACGAACACGCCGGATTCTGGGAATGAACCCAGTTTTCGGTGGTCGTCGCTGAACTCCGATGACCCGTAAATCAACCCAAAATTTTATCGTTTTGCTTCGTTTAAAGCTCTAGTTCGATCCAAATCGAACCTGGTAAATAAATAACGCAGTCAAACCCTACAAACAACCGTTCAGATTAGTTTTCCGACAAAGACCCATAAACACCGGTGGAATGTTGAATTTTCCGACGAGCACACTCCTGATATCCTTCGAACAATATAAGACCATAAATCGAAACTTTTTTCCACGATCTACAAGCTGGTATCATCCAATTATACCAATAACCCTTAAATCAAAAACGCCTAATTTTTAATTAAGAACATTCATAGTTCATAAACCCTAATTTTATTAATCCGAGAATCAAACCTCATTTTCTATATGTTATTGAACTCCAAATTCAACATATAATATACCAAAATGATCAGGACAAAATTATCTACAAGATACAATCATCAAATCATATAAACAACATCAAAATCAAAAAATCATATTTTAATAATAAATTAATTTAAATTAAAATAAATAAATAGGAATATACCTTTAATTTATGCAGTGAAATTGATTGTATAATCTGAAAGTACTTCTCACGAGTTTCGATTCGGTTATTCACACGCTTGATTTCGATTTCAATAACGCCTTCGTTTTTAGGTTTGATTCTGAACAACGCGATGAATATCTGAGTTTTTCTCTGTAAATTATATGTTTTAACTGTTTGTTTATGATTATATGTATAAAATAAAATAAGAATAAGGCTATTTATACTTATGTAATATTAATACACGTTGGATCATATCGGATCCGAAAATAGATTACTTAGCCACTAAGTAACTATAAAAATGATCCAATTTGATACCCGTTTTGGATAATTATCAAAATCGGGCTTCTTATAAAACATCCTACGAGAAGATAATGTAATAATTTGTTAGATATATTTGATAATGTCATGGCTAATATAATTTATGTTTAGATTTCAGATCTTACTTAACAGGACAAATCAGTACTTAACCGTTGATCAGTACTTATACTGGAAGTCAGGACTTAAGGATATCAGTACTTATATTATCAGGAGATAATCATCAGAAGTTAGATATCAGAACTTAAGTGCTGAAGGACGATCAGATAAGGACAGTAGCTGATTAAAGGAAAGAAGATCAAGATAAACATAAGAAGAGATATGCATGAAGAAGGAGTTCTGTGAAGAATGGAATACTTGGAAGAAAAGATATCTGATTGATGTATTTTAGGAAGCAGAATTATATTCCATATCAATTAGCGATAATCTTGTAACTGTGTAGTATATAAACACAGATATAGGGTTTACACTATAAGTGTTATCATATTCGAGAAGATTATTCATTGTAACCCTAGCAGCTCTCGTGATATTTGTTTATCACTGAGAGGTAACAGTTCCATACTGTAACAGAGTTTATTGTTTCAATAAAGTTTGTTTTCTGTTACTTAAGATTTTAAAGTTCGATTTGATTGTATTATACACTGTATTCACCCCCTCTACAGTGTGTGTGACCTAACAAGTGGTATCAGAGCCTATCTGTTAACACACATACAGTTAAAGATCCAAACACAATCATGTCTGACACAGAAACTCCAACTAAGCCTACCAAAACTGAGGAACCACCAAAGACATAAATTCAGAGTCGGTATGAGACCATCAGAGTTCCCATACTGAGACCATCTGAATATCCCATATGGAAGGTAAGGATGACCATGTTCCTGGAAGCAACAGATCCAGAATACCTTGATAGAATCAAGGAAGGGCCTCACAAACCAACCAAGCTTGCTGTTGCAGTTGCAGGTGAAGCAGCAAAGACTGTACCAAAGGAAAAGAGTGATTATACTGCTGAAGATATAGCATCAATTGCTAAGGATGCTAAGGTAGGACACTTACTGCATAGTGCCATTGATAATGTAATGTCAAACAGGGTAATCAACTGCAAGACTGCTAAGGAGATATGGGATGCTCTGGAAATAAGGTGTCAGGGAACTGACACAATTAAGAAGAATAGGAAGACAATACTCACTCAAGAGTATGAACACTTTGACTCAAAGACTAATGAGTCATTGAATGATCTATATGATAGATTTGTCAAACTTTTGAATGATTTGTCATTGGTTGATAAAGAGTATGATCTTGAAGATTCAAACCTTAAATTCCTGTTAGCTCTTCCTGAATGCTGGGATTTGAAGGCAACAACAATAAGAGACAACTACAATCTTGATGAAACAACTCTTGATGAAATCTATGGAATGCTCAAGACTCATGAACTTGAGATGGAACAAAGAAGCAAGAGGAAAGGAGGAAAGTCAAGGAAAGTTGCTCTTAAGGCTGAAGTAGAATCCCCCAAAGCAGCTTCCTCAAGGAAAGACAAGGGTAAAGCTCTTTTCATAAAGTCTGATATTGAGTCATCAAGTTCTGAAAGTGATGATGACTCAGATTCTGAAAGCTTGCCTGAGACTGATGTTGATGAGGAGATGATGAAGCTGTGTGCTCTTATGGTGAAAGGAATCACAAAGATTGCATACAGGAAGTTCAGGAAGGGAAAGAAGTTTTCCAGGAAAGGCATAAGTTCTGATAAGAAGAATTTCAGAAGATCTGAAGTCAGAGGAGGAAAGTCTGACAAAGGAGATTATACCAATGTTAAATGCTATAACTGTGGTGAGAAAGGCCACATATCTCCTGATTGCAAGAAGGTAAAGGGTGACAAAGGCAAGGCTCTTGTCACAAAGCAGAAAAGCTGGACAGACACCTCAGACTCTGAAAGTGAGGAGAACTATGCATTGATGGCAAATGCTGATAAAGAAAGTGCTGAGAGCAGTTCTGAAGCTGCTGAAACAAAGGTACCTCAGACTACTTATGCTTTTCATACTGTTGATATTAATGAGTTGAGAAAATATCTTAAAACCATGTTTGTTAGTTATAGAGATCAAACTTTAACATGTGAAAGATTAACTTCTGAAAATCTTGCTTTTAAGAAAAGAAATGATTTCTTAGAAAAAGAGTTAGTCATGTTTCATCAAACTCAGAAGGATAGAGATGATGCTTTCTATGTTAGGGATGAAGTGCTAAAAATGAATGAATCTCTAAAAACTGAGTTAGAAAAGGAAAGAGAGATTATCAGGACTTGGACTAATTCTGGCAAAACAACTCAAAATTTGCTAAGTAGTGGAAACTGGAAAGAGGGCTTAGGTTATGGAGAGGATAAGAATGATAAAGGAACTGAAGAAATTAAGTCTGTTGTTAAGCAAAAGCCAAAGTTAAAACCTGTTAAGTTTGTAACTGTAAAGTCTGAAAATGAGAAATCAGAAGTTAAAGAGGAATTAACTTCTGTCAAACTAAAACAGGAAAAGACAGCTGAAGTAAACATAGGCTTATTGACAAAGAAGCAACTTAAGTATAAGCTGAAAGATGTTAAGAATGCAAACAAGGTAAAATCACCTAGGAAAAATAGGAATGGAAAGGAAGGTGTGAATAAAAGCAATGATTATAAACCTGTTCCTGATGCTCCTAGGAAAACATGTCATAAATGTGGAAGTTCTAATCATCTGGCTTCTTTTTGCAGGAAGAATAAGAATATTAACTCCTTACCTTCAAAATCAGGAGTTAAGAGTCAGTCTGTTAGATACAAACCACAAAATCCTTATTTTCATTGTGGTAGTTTATGGCATTCCATTTATACTTGTAAGAAATATCATAGTTTGTACTATGATTATTATCAAATAAAACCTTCTTTGAAGAAAGTTTCCATTGTTCCTTCTAGTGTAAATTCTGATTCAAAGTCTGATAATGTAAGTTCTGACAAGAAAAATGCTAACATAAACTCTGATGCTAAATCCGCTGCAAATGTTAACAAACATAATAAGACCAAAGGATCCAAGCAAGTCTGGGTCCTTAAAACTAATAATTAGTGGTCTTTGTGATTGCAGGGCAACAGGAAAAATATTCTAGTTCTGGACAGTGGATGTTCAGGACATATGACTAAAAATAAGGCCCTGCTATCAGACTTTGTGGAGAAAGCTGGCCCAAGTGTTTCCTATGGAGATGGCAACATTGGAAAAACATTGGGATATGGCAATATCAATCTTGGGAATGTCATAATTAAAGATGTAGCTCTGGTCTCAGGACTTAAACAAAATCTGCTGAGTATAAGTCAAATCTGTGACAGAGGTTATCATGTTGATTTCTTTGAAGAACACTGTGAAATTGTGAGTAAATCTAAAGGCAAAGTTGTTCTGAAAGGATACAGGCGTGGTAACATTTATGAAGCTAAGCTTTCAACAAGTACTGATGGTTCTGCAATTTGTCTGATGAGTAGAGCATCAATTGAAGAAAGCTGGAATTGGCACAAGAAACTCTCTCATTTAAATTTCAACAATATAAATGAACTGGTCAAGAAAGATCTTGTGAGAGGACTGCCAAAGTCAGTATTTGCTCCTAATGGCCTTTGTGATTCCTGTCAGAAGGCCAAACAAAGAAAATCATCATTCAAGAGCAAGGCTGAATCATCAATTCTTGAGCCTTATCATCTACTACATGTTGATCTATTTGGTCCAGTGAATGTCATGTCTATTGCAAAGAAGAAATATGCGTTGGTCATAGTAGATGAGTTCACCAGATACACATGGGTGTATTTCTTGCACACAAAAAGTGAAACTGCATCTATCTTAATTGATCATGTCAAACATCTGGATAAATTGGTCAAAGATTCTGTGAAAATCTTAAAAAGCGATAATGGCACTGAGTTCAAGAATTTGATGATGGAAGAGTTCTGCAAAAACCATGGAATAAAGCAGGAATTTTCTGCTCCTGGAACTCCACAGTAAAATGGAGTTGTTGAAAGGAAGAATAGAACTGTCATTGAAGCTGCACGTACAATGCTTGGAGAAGCAAAGCTTCCAACCTATTTCTGGGCTGAAGCTGTGCAGACTGCTTGTTTTACTCAAAATGCAACACTCATTAACAAGCATCGAAAAATACCATATGAGATGGTGAAGAAAAAGAAGCCAAATCTGAAGTACTTTCATGTATTTTTTTGCAAGTGTTTTGTTCTCAAGACTCATCCTGAACAGCTATTCAAGTTTGATCTAAAAGCTGATGAAGGAATCTTTGTTGGATATCCACTTTCCACAAAAGCCTTCAGAGTCTATAATTTGAGAACAAAAGTGGTCATGGAATCTATCAATGTCTCTTTTGATGACAAGAAGATTACTGGTCTTGAAGATTTCATTGATCATGATCAGCTGAGATTTGAAAATGAAGACTCAAATTCTGATACTGAAAATCCTGACAGTCTAAGTCCTGCTATTGTAAACTCTGATGGATTAAACTCTGATGTTATTGAAACTGTGGTGACTACGTCAAAGGAAGATGCACCAATGCAGGGGGAGCATACTCAAGATCCTACCACATCTCAAGAAACATCAGAACATACATCTGGCTCTTCAAGTTCTGATTCGTCAAGTTCTGACAAGCCAAGTTCTGATAGTGCTGAAAATCTAAATTCTGAAGAATCCAACTCAGAGAGCATAGTTTCAAAGGGAGCATCAGAAAATGAAAATGAAGACAACATGGATCATGGGGGAGCATCCAGTTCTAGAGAAAACCTTCCATCTGCAAGGAAGTGGACAAAGTCACATACACCTGATTTGATAATTGGAAATCCTGATGCAGGTGTCAGAACTAGAACAGGTACTTCAAATGAATGTCTTTACAATTCTTTTCTCTCTCAGACTGAGCCAAAGGAAGTGGAAGAAGCTCTTCAAGATGCTGATTGGGTGCAAGCAATGCAGGAAGAGTTAAATGAATTTGAAAGAAACAAAGTCTGGACCCTAGTGCCAAGACCAAAGAATAGATCTGTTGTTGGTACAAAGTGGGTATTCAGAAAAAAAACTGACAGTGATGGCATAATTACAAGGAATAAGGCAAGGCTGGTTGCAAAAGAATATTCTCAACAAGAGGGAATTGACTATGATGAAACATTTGCACCAATTGCTAGGTTAAAAGCCATAAGGATATTTTTGGCTTATGATGCTCACAAAAAGTTTACTGTCTTTCAAATGGATGTGAAAAGTGCTTTTCTCAATGGAGAATTGGAGGAGGAAGTATATGTTGAACAACCTCCAGCCTTTGTAGATTCCAAACATCCAGATTATGTCTACAGGCTTGATAAAGCACTTTATGGACTTAAGCAAGCTCCTAGAGCATGGTATGAGACTTTAGCTCAGTTTCTTCTGGAAAGTGAATTCAACAGAGGAACAATAGACAAAACACTGTTCTATCTCAACCATGGAAAGGACTTACTTCTCGTCCAGATTTATGTTGATGATATCATTTTTGGGTCTACAAATGGCAGACTTTGCAAGAAGTTTGCCAAACTGATGCAGTCAAGATATCAGATGAGTATGATGGGGGAACTTAGCTATTTTCTGGGCCTTCAAGTCAAGCAGAATGAAGAAGGCACTTTTATTTGTCAAACTAAGTACACCAGAAACTTGCTAAAGAAATTCGGAATGCAAGATTGTTCAAGTGCATCCACTCTCATGGCCACTACAACAAAACTGGATAAGGATACTGGTAAATCAGTAGATATTACTGATTACAGAGGTATGATTGGCTCTCTACTCTATCTAACTGCTAGTAGACCTGATATCATGTATGCTACATGTCTTTGTACAAGATTTCAAGCAGATCCAAGAGAACCTCACTTAACAGCTGTGAAGAGAATTTTTAAGTATCTTAAAGGAACAGTTGATCTGGGATTGTGGTATCCTAGAGAATCAGATTTTAAACTAATAGGTTACTCGGATGCAGATTTTTGCAGGTTGCAAAATAGACAGGAAAAGCACAAGTGGAAGCTGCCAATTTCTTGGAGGCAGATTGGTTTCTTGGTTCAGCAAGAAACAAAAGTCAATTTCCACATCAACTGCAGAAGCAGAGTATATTGCTGCAGGAAGCTGTTGTGCACAGATTCTTTGGATGAAGAATCAGTTACTGGATTATGGGTTAACATATTTCAAAATCCTTATTTACTATGATAATCAAAGTGCTATTGCTATGACAGGTAATCCAGTTCAACACTCTATGACAAAGCACATCAGCATCAGGTACCACTTCATAAGGGAACATGTAGATGAAGGTACAGTGGAATTGCACTTTGTTCCAACAGATCAACAACTAGCAGATATCTTCACAAAACCACTGTGTGAAGCCACTTTTACAAGATTGGTAAATGAACTTGGAATGGTTTCAGGTTCTTTTTCTAAATCTGTCTAGTTTTGTTCTGTTTCATTAGACTTTATGATCAGTATTTACAGAATTTAATCTCTTTGTGTATTCTGTGATTAATTGAAATATGCATTCAAGTACTGATTGTTGTCTGATATATGTTTCTAAACTCTGATAAGTGATATGTCTGTTTAAATAACTATTCAATCATATGAGGAAAACTGTGCTAGATACTGACCTAGTAGTCTTCAATAAACAGATGATCCCATGTAAGAAGTAATTATTTCTGTGGAAATCTTATGACACAAGCAAATTCTGATAATTGAGCTTAGTTGAGTTTACTTTGTTTATCTTATTACTAAGTCACAAATTAAAATAATGCTACTCATCTGTTAAGTTCTGATACTAGTAAAACTGTTGAATGTACTAAGTGCTGATAAACCTCACTTATCAAAAGAAAAAGCAAAAAGGATCAAAGAATAAAATCAGGTACTCCTTTGAGATCTAGAGTAAAAATGTGGAAGGGACGACCCAAGTGCATTGCTGGTATTAAGTAAATATGCATTAGAAAAGCAAAATATTTTCTTGGTGACTTTTCACACTCTATGATTACTGGAGAAATACTTTGATAATAGCATAAATTCTGATAAGCAGTCGTGACTCACTTACACTGAGAAGCCACTGTAAAATAGAATTTAAAAAGATGCATAAAATTAGCACAAAACAGTTGAGGTGGACTCAAGCATGAACTCATTCATCAGTAGGTTTCAGGATAATGACAGCTCTTTAGCAAAATTTTAGTTATGCCTTATTTCTAAGATGTACTGAAGTGAATCAAACTTTACTCCTTGTCTGAAATTTAGCTTAATGCACACACTAATCACTCCATCTGAATGATGAAAATTACTGTGGTGGTCTATGTTGTTTTAGATAAACAGTCATTCTGTCATTTTGCACTAACTCTGAGGACAAGTTCTGGTTGCATATTCTGACGATTAAGTTCTGAAGAGTATAACTCAGAACTTGTATGAGGATTTACTCAAATAGGCATTCCTTTTTCGAGTTAAGAAATTATGTTTTGATGACAGTTAAGTTATGATATAAGTCTAAGTTCTGATATTACAGTCTAATTCTTTACTTGACTTATCTGTGGATAAAAATTGATAACAGTCTTGGTTCAAACTAGAATATGTTGAAGTGGAAGATTAATAGTCACTATGGTTAGGGTTAATGGTATTCGTACTTGAACAGTCCAGTTTTACTTGTTTCTTGTGCGCATTCAACCATGTTTTCTCCTTCCAATGAATGTTATTCTTTTTCCAAGTCTGGGGAGACGAGGTAGAATTAATTCTACCTGTCAGCATTAAATACTTTTACGTCTCCTGGCATTCTCTTGCCTATATAAGCAGCCACTTCACATCAACCTTCCCATCAAATTCTTTCTCACAAACTTACCTTCATACTTTTTCTTTCAAAAACACAATGGTCAGATACAACATGTTTTTGAACTACCAAAACTTCAATATGGAGCTAAGCTGTGCCGACTGGCAGCAGGAATGGCACGTCACGGCCATTCATGAGGAGATATGGGACTCTGTCCCACAGGAGGTACTGACCCACCTCCTGTTCTTCTATATGGACTACCATCGCCATCTGGAGCGATTGGAGGAGGAAAGGCTGGAAGCTCTCCGCCAGCAAGAACGAATCATCTGACTCGCCATTCTGTTTGTCGAGAGTAGGAAGAAGAAATGATTTAATCTCGTCTTCTTCCTGTTTTTCTTCATCATCAGCTTTGTCAGGCTTCTTAGCTAGGACTAAGGCTGTTGATGTTAGGTTTAGCAGCTTAGGGAAATCTTGTATAAATTCTAATGTAATCTCAATTTCATGAATGTATTCACTTGATATATTAATGAAATCTGTTTTTGTTTCAAGATTTTGTCTCTAAGATATTTTGTAATGCATTGATAAATCCTGATTGATATTCTGATGACCATATAAATTCTGCTTTAATTTAAGTTCTGACTTTCCTTTATCAGTACTTACTCATATGATTTATCTTGGTCATTTTCACTTGATTTATTTTCAGAATATTAATGTTGCAGTGAAAAATAATTCAATAAGTGGGAACGGCTTCACTTTTGAATTAAAACTGTTTCACCTTAATTAATGGAATATCTGGGTAAGTGGAACGGTTTTTCCTTGAAAACAGGCGAGTGGGTAAGTAATAATTACTGTTTTCTCGAGCCCAGTAACTATCTGTTATTACTGCATGTCTGACAGGTGTCCAACGGTAACATTTTTTTTCAGAGTATAAGTACGACAGAGAGAGGATTCCTTAAATCTTTTATTTCCTTCATTTTTTTTTCTCTCTACTTGCTTTTACTCTCACTTTCTCTCTTCTTCTCACGTTGGTTTTTCATACAGACATTTTATCAAACACCTAACAGGCACTTTTCATCTAAATTTTTCACATGGCACCTAAGGATTTAATCATTGATGGAGCTAAGTTTGTTCCAAATAACTATGCTGCAATTTTTGATCATGCTGAAGCTCCATCTGAATTACATTTTGTGCAAGATCTTCTTGCACACAGTGAGATTGGGTATGCATTAACCCAGCCTTCAGTCTTTTCGAGCTAACAAGTTCTGACGTTTTGGCGGACTGGGCACTTTGATGATGGTGGTAAACATGGCACTCCCAGTATTGTTTTCGAAGTGGGTGATTCATCTTATGCAGTTACTCCTGGTACAATACGTAGGGCTCTACATCTCCCAGAAGAGTGTACTTTTTCAATTCCAGAGGAATCAGCTCTTCAGGAGTTAATGGCTAATTTGGGATATGAAAAGAGTTTGGCAAAACTTGGGCAGTTGAAATGGGCTCATATCAGAAGAGAATGGAGCTTCTTCTTCGACTGCATCACCAAAGCTTTTGGGAACAAATGTTCGAATTTTGATGTTATCCCAATTTTGAGTCAGCACATCGGGTATGCTATTATCAATCAAACTCATTTTGATTTTACAACTGGTATAATTGGTTTTATTGGGGATATGATGACAGAGGATAGGAATGTTGTCTATTTTGCTAGATTATGTCAACTTATTTATACTTTTTGTACTGATGAACCTCAATTAGTCAGTTCCTCAACCCCACATTTTCAAGTTGCAAAACGCTACTTTAATGACCTGGTAAATGCTGACACTAAGAAATCAGTGGTTAGACCATTACAGATTCCTCAGTCTGTAAAATAGATCCTAGTAAATGTTGATCCCGATACTTATAGATCTGTTTACTCTGATGTCCAACCAACAACAAACACCCAAAAACCATCATCCTCAGCACCTACCACTCATTCAACTCAACCTACCCTCAGGAAATATCTCAAATCCTATCTCTCCACTTCACAGACTGATCAACCCTCATCCTCAACACCTACTGTGAAGCCTTCATCCTCCAAGCCAAAGAGGACAAAGACTGTTCCTCACACACCTCAAAAGAGAAGGAGGATTGCCTTGAGAGATGAATCTGAAACTGAGGACCAGGTTCCTTCTTCAGAACCTATTGTAGGTGAAGCTGAGAAAAAGACTTCTCAGAAGGATTCTGGAATTGGGGGATCTAGGCTTCTCAAAAGGCTTAGAAGAATGACAGTTCCTGAAACTCCCAAGGAATCCAAATCAACAAAGAGATACAAGAAACAGAGGGCAAAAAGGCCAGTTTCAGATGATGAAGAGGAAGCAGCTAAGGAAGGGGATCAGGAATCTCTGATCTCACAAGACAAGGAATTTGCTCCAGTCACTTCTTCTCCATCAACTCCATCTAAGGAAGCTGTTTCTGAAAAGGCTAACACACCTTCTGTGTCTCCTGTTCATCCAGGCACAAGTGCTGATATTGATGTTCAAAACTTGGTTGTGCCTGAAGTAATTTTCTTAGAAGCTCCAACAGCAACTAATCCTTCAACAACACCTGTTACTGATGCTGTTCAAACTCCAGAGTTATCAACAACACCTTCTCTGCATCATGATACTGATGATCAGACTATAGGTGAGCATTAGGATTTGGCTGTTGATCAGAACTTAGAACCAGATCACCAACTAGAGGATGTTGAAGCCTCCATTGCTACTCACACTGTTGTTTTATCAGAAGATACTGATTCTGTAAGTTCTGATGCTGCAAATGCTGGAGATACTGGTGATACTGCTACAAATGCAGATGCTGAAGCAGCAGGTCCTTCAGGACATGTTCCTCAACAAACTATTCTTAAGTCTGAACTTATTAAGAAGTTTGTTACCGGAGAAGCACCAGTACCTTGGAGTGAAACTCCTGCAGGACAGGAGTGGACTAAGGAATGGAACTCAGTTTCATGTGTTCCAACTGAAAAGCATCTTGCTGAGCACTTGACTAAAGCTGATGAAATGTTAAATTCTGATGATTTCAAAACCCAGCTTAGAGTCACTGCATTGAGTACTAAACATCTACAAGGTCTTCACTCAACTACTCATGCAGAGCTACACAAGATTCAGGAAGAATTTATCAAACCTACCTTTGACAGGATTGCTTATATTGAGAAGACTCAAGATCATCAACAAGCTCAGATTGATGATATTCTGAAAAATCAAGCTTCTCAGCAATCACAACTGACTGAAATCCAATCCTCAGTGGAATTGCTTATATCTCTTCTACTACCTGCTGATGCTAAAAAGGGGGAGAAAGTAATTAAGTCCAAATGCAAGACTGACAAGACACTGACAGGGAAGGATGATGAAAAAGATGATCAAGGAAACCCTGGAATGGGTAGAGGTCATAGTCAAGGTAGAAGATTCACATCAAGAAAAGCTAAAATCACAAGTCACAGGACAAGTTCTGATACTGGGAAAAGAATAAGTTCTGCTGCTGGTAAAAGGATAAGTTCTGATGAACTTTAGATCTTGATGAGGAAATGTCAAGACAGTTATTTCTTCAGGAAAATCCAGGAATGGACTTGGAAAGTTTAATGGAAGAAGAAGCCAGGCTTAAATCAGAGAAAGTCACATCTAAATCTGAAGCTTCTGGTAAAAAGCCACTTCCAAAACTCAAAGGCATTGTGATCAAAGAAAGGACACATACTGAAGCAACATTGGCTAGATCACAACCGCAGATAGATCCAAGATCCAAGGGTAAAGAAAAGGTTGGTGAACCTATCAAGGTTTATGTGCCTCCTGAGGATGAAGAAATTACTGATGAAAAGGATAATCTTGCTCTGACTTCAAGAAAAGTTCTTAAAACAACCTCTGACGTTGCTCAAGTTGTTCAGAGTCAAGAAATTGTAAGTTCTGATATTCAGAAGAAGCAAGTAACCTCTGACATAGCTCAAGTTGACTTGATATCAGAAGATAGACCAAAGACACCCTTACCAGGATTCACTAAAGCAAAACAGACTCAACCTTTGAAGACTACTGCAAGTGGTTTTGAAGCAAGAGTAGTTACTGTAAAGGAAGCAAGAGATAAAACTGGATTGGGAAGTGCTGATGAAAGAAGAATACATAACACTACCAATGATCCAACTTCCTTGAGTGAACCAAGTATTGGAGCAACTCCTGAGAGATTGAATCAACTGGAATCTGTACAGATGGTTTACCATACCTACTTGAAAGAATACATCTTGTTGTATTTCATGACAGATGGTAGGGTTTATCATATAAGACAAAATGCCATTCCATTGAAGTATTTTGAAGAATTGGAGCATGTACTATTCTTACTTCAAGTGGATGACAGAATAACAGGAACTGCTGCAAACTATTTGAAAGAACAGATTCAGAGACAGAAAAGGCTTTATTCTGTTAAGTCTGACAGCACATACGTTCCAAAGTACAGAGATCACAATGGTGATATAGTTGAAATGAAGCCCAACACTGCTAAGATGATAACTACCTTTCTGGGGTACAGGGCTGTTGAATTCAATCTTGAGTCTGATAAAGCTTATTTGATCAGACTGGATCAGGATATAAGAAAAGCAAAGATCAATGATCTCAGAGCTGCAATCTTTCAAATTGGTGAAGATACTGCAGAGCTTAAGGATGCCAAAAGGAGAATGATTGATGAACTTAGATATGCTGAGAGATGTTTGTTGAAGAATTATCTCAGAACAACTCCTGACATCAGAGAGATCAGATGATGAAGCCAAGTCGAAGATCTACAACTGCTTAAATTCTGATATTTGTACAGACTGAAGTTGTTATCAGAAGTTGAATATTGGTAAAGCTTTAAGGACTGTAAGTTGTAGTTATCTAGTCTAATTCTCATGCATTTGTACTTAATGTTTTTGATATCATCAAATATCTGTTAAACTTGTATATTATGCTAATTTACAAGTTGGGGGAGATTGTTAGATATATTTGATAATGTCATGGCTAATATAATTTATGTTTAGATTTTAGATCTTACTTAACAGGACAAATCAGTACTTAACTGTTGATCAGTACTTATACTGGAAGTCAGGACTTAAGGATATCAGTACTTATATTATCAGGAGATAATCATCAGAAGTTAGATATCAGAACTTAAGTGTTGAAGGACGATCAGATAAGGACAATAGCTGATTAAAGGAAAGAAGATCAAGATAAACATAAGAAGAGATATGCATGAAGAAGGAGTTCCGTGAAGAATGGAATACTTGGAAGAAAAGATATCTGATTGATGTATTTTAGGAAGCAGAATTATATTCCATATCAATTAGAGATTATCTTATAACTGTGTAGTATATAAATACAGACATAGGGTTTACACTATAAGTGTTATCATATTCGAGAAGATTATTCATTGTAACCCTAGCAGCTCTCGTGATATTTGTTCATCACTGAGAGGTAACAGTTCCATACTGTAACAGAGTTTATTGTTTCAATAAAGTTTGTTTTCTGTTACTTAAGATTTTAAAGTTCGATTTGATTGTATTATACACTGTATTCACCCCCTCTACAGTGTGTGTGACCTAATATAATTTAATCAAAATATCCCGTCTCTCGAGAATACGGGTTTTATTGATCTATCGAAATGACTATCGTATCGAAAATTTTGCGTCGGGACTCATACGAGTCAAACCGTACTCCGGATCGAAAAAGTCAAAATACGGAAAATGTCCAGAATAATCAGATTAGGTTAGGAAGGAGTTCTTTTGATTGCATGATACGGTTGAAGTTGGACTATTCCCGATTATATAAAATAGTTTTATAATTACTCGGAAAATAATTCTTAAATCTATAAATCCTTTATAAAATCATATAGCAATCCAAAAAATACCAGAAAAATATCAAATTATCTATACTTTATTCTGGACATATTAAAAATTCAAATACTCACATTTTATCACATATAAACATCCAAACATCAACTCCAATTACCAGATAATTCACTAAAATTCACATAATAATCACATAATAATTATTTATTGATAAAAACAATTACACGATATATCCCGGATATTACATCCTTCCCCCTTAAAAGGATTATGTCCTCAGAATCTTCTATGTAAGAAAATGAGGGTACTTTTCTCACATATCGCTTTTTAACTCCCAGGTTGACTCTTCAACCTTGGGTTTCTCAACAATACTCTTACTAAATTTACAACTTTATTCCTTAACACTTTCTCTCTTTTTTCTAGAATCTCTATTGAATTCTTAACAGACGACAAACCTGCCTGAAGTTCTATCGGCTCGTACTCGATTACCTGCCTAGAATCTGGATTGTACTTCTTAAGCATCGATACGTGAAATACATGATGAATATGCTCCATATACGGGGGTAACACCAATTCGTAAGCTACACATTTTAAAATTTCAAAAAGGTCCAACGTATCTAGGACTCAGCTTCCCTTTCTTTCCAAATCTAGACAATCCTTTTCACGGTGACACTTTCAGCAATACTAAGACTCCATCTTCAAATTCCATATCCTTCATGGATTGAACTGCATATTTTCTTTGACGATCCTGCGCCGCAATTAATCTTTTCTGAATGACTTCGACAACTTCTTTTGTCTGTTGTCCAATTTGGGTCCAAGTATTTTATGATCTCTATTAGTCGCTAAACACGCGCTAATAATACATGCAAGTATACGAGTTCGCAAGTAGTATATAATATTTTCTAGTTCGTTCCCATAGAGACTGTATTGGTTAACTAATTAATTCACGCACTTAAGCTACAATGTATGGTTATTATTCAATGCTAAGATGATAACAAATTGAGGTTGTTTATAACTAAGAATTAAACTAATAATTATAATTACAAGATTAATATTGACTGAATTAAAATATATGACAGACATGGGATTCTAACTTCATTAAATACTTCATTCAATACTTCATTCAATAGCCTTATTATCCTTAACCTTAGCATGCAATGGTGGTGACACTAATCAGATAACACGAAACTGATAAATGCCAATTTTCATTGCACGAGTACCATACTACTAGACATCCACAAAAGAGATAGAAGCTAAATAGACACCAATTATATTGAGACCCTATATGTCTATAGAATTTGACAACATAACGGGGTTAGATATATTTGAGATGTCATGTCTAATATGTTTCATGTTTAGTTTTCAGATCTTAACAAACAGGAAATATCAGTACTTACTGGAATTAGTACTTACTGGAAGTCAGAACTTTTTGGATATCAGAACATAGATTATCAGAAGATAAATATCAGAAGATGAATTTCATAACTTAAGTACGAGAGGACTAACAGTTAAGGAAGGAAGTTGATTTACAGGAAAGAAGATCGAGACTAACACAAAAGAAGATATGCATGGAAAGAGTTAGAGGACTTAAAGAATTGTATAAGATATATGATTGATATATTTTAGGAGACAGAATTATATTCCATATCAATTAGAAGTTATCTTGTAACTGTCTACTATATAAACACAGACATAGGTTTACACTATATGTGTTATCATTATCGAGAAAATCATACATTGTAACCTAGCAGCTCTCGTGATATTTGTTCATCACTGAGAGAGAACAGTTCCATTGTAACAGAGTTTATTATATCGAATATATATGTTTATTGTTACTTGTGTTCGAAATCGATTTGATTATATTCTACACTGTATTCAACCCCCTTCTACAGTGTTGTGTGACCTAACAAGTGGTATCAGAGCCTATTTGTTAACACACATACAGTAAAGATCCAAACAATCATGTCTGGAGAAGCAGAAAATCCAACCAAGCCCACCAAAACTGAAGAAACTAAAAACACTCAAATCCACAGTCGATATGAGACTATTAGGGTTCCCATACTGAAACCTTCTGAGTACCCCATATGGAAAGTGAAGATGGCTATATTTCTGGAAGCTACAGATCTATAATACCTTGATAGAATTAATGAAGGACCGCATAAGCCAACTAAGCTCTCTGTTGTAGTTGCAGATCAGCCAGCAAAGACCATACCAAAGGAGAAAAGTGAGTATACAACTGAAGATATCTCATCCATTGCCAAGGATGCAAAGGTAAGGCATTTGCTGCATAGTGTCATTGATAATGTCATGTCAAACAGTGTAATTCATTGCAAGACTGCAAAGGAGATATGGGATGCTTTGGAGATAAGATGCGAGGGAACTGATGCAATCAAGAAGAACAGGAGGACTATACCCACTCAAGAGTATGAGCACTTTGACTCAAAAGCTGATGAGTCATTAACTGACTTATATGACAGGTTTGTCAAACTCTTGAATGATTTGTCACTGGTGGACAAGGAATATGATCTTGAAGATTCAAATCTAAAATTCCTTTTAGCTCTTCCTAAAAGTTGGGATTTGAAGGCTACTACTATAAGAGACAACTATGCTCTTGATGAAACTACTCTTGATGAAATTTATGGTATGCTCAAGACTTATGAACTTGAGATGGATCAAAGAAGCAAGAGATATGGGAGAAAGTCAAGGACAGTTGCTCTTAAGGCTGAGGAGGAATTCCCCAAAGTGGCTGTCTCAAAGAAAGGCAAAGGAAAAGCTCTCATCACAAAGTCTGATTCAGAATCATCAAGTTCTGATGATGATGATTCAGAAACTGAAAGTTTACCTGAAATAGATGTTGATGAAGAGATGATAAAATTGTGTGCTCTTATGGTGAAGGGTATCACAAAGATAGCCTACAGGAAATTCAGAAGGGGAAAGAAGTTTTTCAAGAAAGGTGGAAGTACTGATAAGAAAGGGTTCAGAAAGTATGAAGGCAAAAGTACAAAGTCTGACAGAGGAGACAACTCAAAAGTCAAATGCTACAATTATGGTGAAAGAGGCCACATATCTCCTGACTGCAAGAAAGGAAAGAGTGGCAAAGGAAAGTCACTTGTCACAAAGAAGAAAAGCTGGACAGACTCTTCAGATTCTGAAGATGAGGTGAATCATGCTTTAATGGCAAATGCTGATGGCAACCTTGAAACTGCTGAATTAAAGGTACCTCAAACAACTTATGCCTTTCATACTGATGATATTACTGAGTTGAGATTATATCTTAAAACCATGTTTATTAGCTACAGAGATCAAACTTTAACATGTGAAAGATTAACTTCTGAAAATCTTGCTTATAAGAAAAGGAATGATTATTTAGAAAAAGAGTTAGTTATGTTCCATCAAACTCAGAAATAAAGAGATGATGCTTTTTATGTTAGAGATGAATTGCTAAAATTGAATAAATCTATCAAAACTGAGTTAGAAAAAGAAAAAGAGATTATCAGGACTTGGACTAACTCTGGCAGGACAACTCAGAATTTATTAAGTAGTGGAAACTGAAAAGAGGGCTTAGGTTATGGAGATGATAAACATGAAAAAGGAACTGAACAAACTGAGCCAATTGTTGTTAAACAAACTGTTAAGCCAAAGTAAATCCCGTTAAGTTTGTAGCTAAAAGTGTAAAGTCTGATTTTGAAAAGATAAATGAGTCTGTGATAGAAGTTAAGGAGAAGTCAACTTCTGACAAATTAGAACAGGATAAACCAATTGAAGTCAACATAGGCTTAATGACAAAGAAGCAACTTAAGAATAAACTGAAAGAAATAAGGAATGTCAACAAGGTTAAAGCAGCCAGGAAAAATAGGAATGGAAAGGAAGGTGTGAATAAAAGCAATAATTATATGCATGTTCCTAATGCTCCTAGAAAGAAATGTTATAACTGTGGAAACTCTAACCATCTTGCTTCTTTTTACAGGAAGAATAAGAATATAAACTCTTTACCTCCTAAGTCAGGAGTTAAGAGTCAGTCTGTTAGGTTTAAGCCACAAAATCCTTATTTTCATTGTGGAAGTTTATGGAATTCCATTTATACTTGTAAGGAATATCATAATTTATACTATGATTATTATCAAATAAAACCTTCTTTGAAGAAAGTTACTTTAATTCCTTCTAGTGTAAAGTCTGATGCAAAGTCTGATATAAGTTCTGATAAACAGCATGTTAGCATAAACTCTGATATTAAATGCTAACAAACTTAAAAAGGCCAAAGGATCCAAGCAAGTCTGGGTCCTTAAAACTAACCATTAGTGGTCTTTGTGATTGCAGGCCAACAGGAAAAACATCCTAGTACTGGATGGTGGATGTTCAGGACATATGACTGGAAATAAAGCCCTGCTCTCAGACTTTGTGGAGAAAGCTGGCCCAGGAGTTTCTTATGGAGATGGCAACATGGGAAAAACTCTAATCTTGTGAATGACATCATTGAAATAGTAGTTCTTGTCTCAGGACTTAAACACAATCTGCTGAGTGTGAGTCAAATCTGTGACAGAGGTTATTATGTGGATTTCTTTAAAGAACACTGTGAAGTTGTAAGCAATTCTACAGGCAAAGTGGTTCTGAAAGGTTACAGGCATGGTAACATTTATGAAGCCAGCCTTTCAACAAGTTCTGATGGTTCTGCAATCTGTCTGTTGAGTAGAGCATCAATTGAAGAAAGATGGAATTGGCACAAAAGACTCTCTCATTTAAACTTTAACAACATAAATGAGCTTGTAAAGAAAGATGTTGTGAGAGGATTGCCAAAATCAGTATTTGCTCCTGATGGCCTTTGTGATTATGTCAAAAGGCAAAACAAAGAAAATCTTCTTTCAAGAGCAAAACTGAGTCATTAATTCTTGAGCCTTATCACCTACTGCATGTTGATCTATTTGGTCCAGTCAATGTCATGTCTATTGTAAAGAAGAAATATGTTATGGTTATAGTGGATGAGTTCACAAGGTACACTTGGGTGTACTTCTTGCACAAGAAGAATGAAACTGCATTTACTCTAACTGATCATGTCAGACAACTGGATAAGTTGGTCAAAGATTCTATTAAAATTATAAGAAGTGATAATGGCACTGAGTTCAAGAATTCAATCATGGAAGATTTCTGCAAAGAGCATGGAATCAAATAGGAATTTTCTGCACATGGAACTCTACAGCAAAATAGAGTTGTTGAAAGAAAGAACAGGACTCTCATTGAAGCTGCACGAACTATGCTTGATGAAGCAAAGCTGCCAACCTACTTTTGGGCTGAAGCTGTGCAGACTGCTTGTTTTACACATAATGCAACACTCATAAACAAGCAAGGAAAACACCATATGAGATGGTGAAGAAAAAGAAGCCAAATCTGAAATACTTTCATTATTTGGTTGTAAGTGTTTTGTTCTTAAGACTCATCCTGAACAGCTGTCAAAATTTGATCTTAAAGCTGATGAAGGAATTTTTGTTGGATATCCACTTTCCACAAAAGCCTTCAGAGTCTACAATTTAAGAACAAGGGTTGTCATGGAATCTGTCAATGTATCTTTTGATGATAAGAAGATTACTGGACTTGAAGATTTCAATGATCACGATCAGCTAAGATTTGAAAATGAAGACTTAAATTTTGATTTTGTAAATTCTGATGACTTAAACTCTGATCCTGTAAGTACTGATGTCATTGAATCTGTGGTAACAACTCCAAAGGAAAATGCACCTGTCCAGGGGGAGCAAGCTGAAGTTCCTACCACATCTCAAGACTCTAAAGAAGCATCAGAACCGGACACTGGCTCTTCAAGTTCTGATTCACCTAGTTCTGATGAGCCAAATTCTGATAATTCTGGAAGCTCTGATACTTAAAATCTTGAATGATCCAAGTCAAATTCTGAAGTCTCAGAGAGCATAACTACAGGGGGAGCATCAGAAAATGATGATGGAGACATCATGGATCATGGGGGAGGATCCAGTTCTAAAGTCAACTTCAATCTGCAAGTAAGTGGACCAAATCTCATACACCTGACTTAATTATTGGAGATCCTGAAGCAGGTGTCAGAACTAGAACTGCAACATCAAATGAATGTCTTTATCATTCTTTTCTATCTCAGACTGAACCAAAGAAAGTGGAAGAAGCTCTTCAAGATGCTGATTGGGTGCAAGCAATGCAAGAAGAGTTAAATGAATTTGAAAGAAATAAAGTTTGGACCCTAGTGCCAAGACCAAAGAACAGATCAGTTGTTGGCATAAAATGGGTGTTCAGAAATAAAACTGACAGTGATGGCATAATTACAAGGAATAAAGCAAGGCTGGTTGCTAAAGGCTACTCTCAACAGAAGGGTATTAATTATGATGAAACATTTGCACCAGTTGCCAGATTAGAAGCCATAAGAATCTTTTTGGCTTATGCTGCTCACAAAAAGTTTAAAGTCTTTCAAATGGATGTGAAAAGTGCTTTTCTTAATGGAGAATTGGAAGAAGAGATCAATGTTGAACAACCTCCAGGCTTTGTAGATTCAAAATTTCCAAATCATGTCTACAGGCTTGACAAAGCACTTTTTGGCCTTAAGCAAGCTCCTAGAGCATGGTATGAGACTTTAGCTCAATTCCTTCTGGAAAGTGGATTTCACAGAGGTACAATTGATAAAACACTGTTCTACTTCAACCATGGAAAGGACTTACTTTTGGTACAAATATATGTTGATGATATCATATTTGGTTCTACAAATGCCAAAATTTGTGAGAGGTTTGCAAAGCTAATATAGTCAAGATATCAAATGAGTATGATGGGAGAACTCAGCTATTTTCTGGGACTTCAAGTCAAGCAAAATGAAGAAGGTACTTTTATCTGTCAATCCAAGTACACCAGAAATTTACTGAAGAAGTTTGGAATGCAAGATAGTTCAACAACATCCACTCCCATGGCCACTGCAACCAAGTTAAATAAAGATACCGGTTCATCAATAGATATTACTAACTACAGAGGTATGATTGGCTCTTTACTTTATTCAACTGCAAGTAGACCTGATATCATGTATGCTACCTGTCTTTGTGCAAGATTTCAGGCTGATCCAAGAGAACCTCATTTAATAGCTGTGAAAAGAATTTTCAAGTACCTTAAGGGTACAACTGATATGGGTTTGTGGTATCCTAGAGAATCAGATTTTAAGCTAATAGGTTACTCAGATGCAGATTTTGAAGGATGCAAAATAGAGAGGAAAAGCACTAGTGGAAGATGCCAATTTCTTGGAGGCAGATTGGTTTCTTGGTTTAGAAAGAAACAGAAGTCAATTTCCATATCAATTGCAGAAGCAGAATATATTGCTGCAGGAAGCTGTTGTGCACAGATTCTTTGGATGAAGAATCAGTTACTGGATTATGGTTTAGAATTTTCTAAAATCGCTATTTACTGTGATAATCAAAGTGCTATTGCTATGACAGGTAATCCAGTTCAACACTCAATGACAAAGCACATCAGTATTAGGTACCATTTCATAAGGGAACATGTGATAGAAGGTATAGTGGAATTGCATTTTATTCCAACAGATCAACAACTAGCAGATATCTTCACAAAACCACTATGTGAAGCTACTTTTACAAGACTGGTAAATAAACTTGGAATAGTTTCAGGTTCTTTTTCTAAATCTGCTTAGTTTTTGTTCTCATGCATCAGACTTTATGATCAGTGTTTACAGATTGTCTTATCTTCATGAAATATGTTCGTTAATTGAAATTCATTAAATACTGATTGTAATCTGAAGTGGATCTTTAAACTCTGATAGTGTTTTGAATGTTCTGTGACTATTCAATCCAATGAGGATAACTGTGCTAGATGCTGACCTAGTAGTCTTTAACATACTAGAAATCCCATGTTTGAATTAGTTGTTTATGTGGAAACTCATTAACACAAGCAAATACTGATTTTGAGCTTAGTCAAGTTTACTTTGTGTATCTTATTCCTAATTCACAAACTAGATTCTTGCTTCTTATCTGTCAGATTCTGATTTCAGTAAATCTTAAGAATGAACTAAATGCTGATAAGCCTCACTTATCAAAAGAAAAGAAAAAAAAGGAAATAAAAGTTATGTACTCCTTTGAGATCTAGAGTAAATATGTGGAAGGGAAGACCCAAGTGCATTGCTGGTATTAAGTAATATGCATTAGAAAAGCAAATAAATTTTCTTGGTGACTTTTCACATTCTCTGAATATTAGAGAAATACTCTGACAACAGCATAAATTCTGATAAGCAATCGTGACTCACTTACACTGAGAAGTCACTGTAAAAAGGAATTTCAAAAGATGCATAAAATTAGCACAAACAGTTGAGGTGGATTCTTGCATAAATTTGTTCTATATTAGACTTCATGATTGATGATAGATTTTAAGCACTTTTCTTAGTTATGCCTTATTTCTAAGATGTACTGAAGTTTATCAGACTTTAATCTTTATCTGATATTTTGCTGAATGCACACACTTTCACTCCACATGAATGATGAAAATTACTGTGGTGATTAATTTATTTTTGACAAACAGTTAAGTGTCATTTGCATAAATTCTGAGGACAAGTTCTGATGGAAGTTCTGATGATTAAACTCTGAAGGAAACAAGTCAGTATTTGTATGAAGAATCACAAAAAAAGATATTCACTTTTTGAGTTCAGAAGCCATATTTCAATGACCGTTAAAATCTGATATAAGTTAAGTTCTGATATTAAATCCTGATGGAATCCTTGATGCTTACGTGGCATTATTATTTACTTGACTTATTTGTGGTAAAAACTGAAATAGTCATATTTAAATCAGAATATATTTGGGTAAGATAAAAAATAGTCATAATCATTATGGGTTAGTGATAAACGTGTTTGTCTTGAAAAACTACATGTGCATAGTAATTGTTGTTTATTTCTCGTGCTCATTAACTCCTGCTTTAACTTTTTACTGACTGTTATTATTACACATCGGTCTAGGGAGACGAGGCATCATTATTTTTTACTCTTAATCTTTAAACAGTCCTCGCGTGCCAAATCATCTTCCATTTTCTCACAAACTCACTCTCTCTTTTAATTATCATCATTTTTCTTCTTCATAAACCAAAATTGTTCTTTTCAACTTGTTCATGAACTATGAAACTTTCAATATAGAGTTGAGTTGTGATGACTGGCAACAGGAGTGGCATGTCACCGCCATTCCTGAAGAGCTCTACAACTCTGTTCCACAAGAGGTTCACACAGACCTCTTGTTCTTTTCGATGGACTACTAGCTCCATTTTGATCGATTGGAAGAAGAAAGGAGAGAGGCTCTCCTTCAGCAAGAACGGATCATCCGTCTTGCAGTGCTCTTTATCAGCAGCAGGAGGAACTAGTCGATAGGTTTTCTTAGACTAGGACTATGGCTATTGATGTTAAAATTCTTAGACTAGGACTATCTTGTAATTTTTGCATGTATTCTATAAATTTCATGAAATGTACTCGTTTGATATATTAATGAAATTTTCCTTAATTGCAAGATTTAATCTCTATTTCTCTCATATTATGTGACTCTGAATGTTCTAATTGTAATTTGTTAATCTTTACTTCATCTATTTGAGCTTTATCCTTTGATGAATGTTTTGATTACAATTATGGTCAATAATAAATTGTGTTGATTTGAGGAAACAGTTGAAGCACGGGTTCATGCATCAGAACATGTGATAAGTGAAGCTGAGAACTTTACTTCTCAGACAGAAACAATAGCTCAAAGTTTTGATACTTTGAAAAGAAAGAAATTTGTAAGTTCTGTTACTGTTGAAGCAACTCCTTCATTGGCAAGGAGATTGAAGAAAATGAAGGCTAGGAGGTATTTGGCTAAGGCTCTATTAGAAGATACTGAAGAAGCTGAGGAAGGGGATCAGGAATCTCTGATCTCACAAGAACCGATTATCATTGAAGCCCTTCCAGCTCAAGCCAAAGACACTGCTACTGATACAGTTGTAACCCCTCATGTCTCTCCTATTAAAGCTACAGATGATGCTAAAGAACAAACTAAAAATTCTAAAATAGATATTCATAATTTGACTATACCAAATGTTCTTTATCTAGAAGCTCCATCTACAGAAGCTAAGCAATCTCCAACTCATTTTCAAATTTTAAATGCTGAGATACCATCTACATCAACCACACCGGCTCTGGAGATAAATTCTGATGCTCAGAATTTAAATGAAGTTGTTCCTGAATCTCCAGTTACTTCACACACTGTTGTGCTGTCAGAATATAATGAGTCTTCCTCAAGTTCTGAAGACAATGTTTCTGTTGAGACTCCAGTTCCCATTCTGGGAAAGGAAGAATTGGTGAAGAAATTTGTTGAACAGGAAGCACCTATTCCTTGGGAGGATACTCACAGAGGTGTGGAGTGGACCAAGAAGTGGAATGAATCAGATTTTATTCCAAGTTCTAACATTCTGACAGAGCGTATTGCTAATGCTGATGAGTTGCTCACAAATGCTGATTTAAAGACACAACTCAAGATCACTGCTCTATCTACCAAACATCTTCAAGGTCTACATTCTTCTACTCATGAAAAGGTTGATACACTAAAGGAACATGCTGATAAGCTAGATCTACAGCTTAAGCTTGACAAGAATAGATATATCAGACCTACTCTTGAGAAAATTGAAGCCATTGAGAAGATTCAAGAGAAGCAACAGGCCCAAATTGATGAGGTTCTGGCTAACCAAGCTTCTCAGAAAACTCAAATGGATGAAATCCAATCTTCAGTTGAACTTCTTCTTTCTCTCTTACTTCCTGATGATGCCAAAAAGGGGGAGAAGGTAGTCAAGTCCAAATGTTCACCTACTAAAATACTGAGATGATAAAAGTGATGACCAGGGAAACTCTGATAAGAGTAGAGGTCAAGGAAAAGTTCAAGGAAAATCTTCTACACAAAACAAGTCAAGTTCTGATATTGTGAATGCTAAAAGTTTGAAGTCAAGTTCTGATAAACAAAGTCTGATGTCAAGTTCTGATATTCTGATTCAGTCAGGATCTAAAGACTCTCAGAAGTTTTTACAAACTCTGAAGCTAAAGGGGAAGCAGACTATTGTTTATTACAAAAATCCTAAAATCCAGACACTTGATGAGGAGATAGCTAGAAGATTATTTTTAAAACAAAATCCAGGAATGGATTTGGAAACTCTCAAGGAAGAAGAAGCTAGATTTGCAACTGAGAAGACAAATCTTAACTCTAAAGCTTCTGATGCAAAGAAACCTCCAAGGCCTAAGGAAAAAGGCATTGTGATCAGGGAAAAGTCAAATTCTGATACTTCAAAGTCCAAGACTAGATCACAAACTGAGATTGATCCTAAGTCAAAAGGAAAAGAAAAGGTCAGTGAACCTTTAAAGATTGAGAAAAAGATAAGTTCTTCCATTCCAGTCTATCAAACAACCTCTGACACTGCTCAAGTTGTTCAGAATAAAGAACAGCAAGCTACAGAAGAAACAACAAATTCTGATCAAGTTAATTTGGAAAAGATGACAATTGTTGATAAGAAGAAGTTGTTATGGAAGAAAGCTACTCTAGTTAAACCAAAATCCAATCTTATGATGAATCAACTCGCAACATTTGGGTTGAGATCCAAGCAACCTAGAGATAAAGCTGTATTAGGTTCTGATGAAGAGAAAATACAAACATGAGTGAAGTTACTCTAAGAGATCATTTCATGTTGACAGATAAACCATATGAACAAATCAAACAAAAGCACCTTGACAAAGTGTTGTCTGCTCAAATCATGATAGATGCTCATGATAAGGAAAATCTAAAGGAGAAATTGATTTTATTTCTCAATGATGGATTAACTTACAGACTAGCTGACACTGATGTGCTAAAGAAGTCTGTCAAAGAACTTCAACATATTCACTATCTTCTGGAAGTAAAATCTGATGTTGCAAGAAGATGGTCAGAATACATTTTGAAGGCTATAAGAGATCTATTTGGAATCTCTAGTACAAAGACTTCTCAGTATATACCAATGATTCCTGAAAGTGATGGAAGAGAAATTCCTATGCTGAAGAATTCTGCTAAGGTGGAAGTTATTCTGAAAGGAAAATGCTTATGTTATAATGAAAACTCTTCACATCCTAGAGTTATCAGACTTGGTGATGGACTTGAAAGAACATCAATTCAAGCTCTCAGAATAGCCATTTATCAAATTGGTGATAATAAAGATGAAGAACTGATGCAGGTCAAAGCATAGTTAGTTGAATTTTTGAGGAAAGCTGAAGACAAGCTGGTAAGAGATTTTGTTAAGAATTATTATGGATTCAGATTGATCCAGTGAAGTTGGTAAAGCTACAAGGATTGTAAGTTGTAGTTAATAGTCTTATTAAACTCTTATTGCATTTGAACTTAAATGTTTTTGACATCATCAAATCTTTTAACTTGTATATTTTTGCACAATTTACAAGTTGGGGGAGATTGTTAGATATATTTGAGATGTCATGTCTAATATGTTTCATGTTTAGTTTTCAGATCTTAACAAGGAGGAAATATCAATACTTACTGGAATCAGTACTTACTGGAAGTCAGAATTTAAGGATATCAGAACTTAGATTATCAGAAGATAAATATCAGAAGATGGATATCAGAACTTAAGTACGAGAGGACTAACAGTTAAAGAAGGAAGCTGATTTACAGGAAAGAAGATCGAGACTAATACAAAAGAAGATATGCATGGAAAGAGTTAGAGGAATTAAAGAATTGTACAAGATGTCTGATTAATATATTTTAGGAGACAGAATTATATTCCATATCAATTAGAAGTTATCTTGTAAATGTGTACTATATAAACACAGACATAGGTTTACACTATATGTGTTATCATTATCGAGAAGATTATACATTGTAACCTAGCAGCTCTCGTGATATTTGTCATCACTGAGAGAGAACAGTTCCATTGTAACAGAGTTTATTATATCGAATATATCTGTTTACTGTTACTTGTGTTCGAAATCGATTTGATTGTATTCTACACTGTATTCAACCCCCTTCTACAGTGTTATGTGACCTAACAACGGGTTAAGCACAAGTTATCTATCTTGATTACACAGGGCAAGTAAGATGGTTAAAATTACCTACGAATCATGCATAACAAATACATGAACCTATGCTAGCATGGCAAGTTCTAAATCCTTAAATTCACTTTCGCTTCATTAAGAATAAACACACTATCTTATAAGTTCGCGACGCTCATAAGACGAATACACACAACCAATACTAGAATATCATCCAATCACCACATACTAAGGCATCAAAATAATTTAACTAAAGAAATTCATAAATAAATCCGCTAGAACCCCACGATAACGATTAACCAATAATCGGACTCATCATCAACGTGGGTTCCGATGAAAACATGATATAACAAACGTAGTCTTTATAACGAATAAATAAAACCAAGTACGAAACAAGAGTAAGGTTCACAAGCAAGAAAACTAGCATCCAAATACAACTTAAAACAAAGATTCACAAGTAAAAATAAGATCTTCTTCGTCTTCGTTGAATCGTGCTAATACGGTCTTCTCACGGCTCTCCTTGATATGTCTCTGGCTTGATATATCTTGATATCTTATTAAAAATTACCTAAAGATGTTTATATAGCAGCCCCATGCAGTGTAGATTCTTTCTCTCAGAAACCAAGTAGAAACAGGAATCTATCATCCCGACATAGCGCGGCCGCGCGCTTGATCAGCGGGGCGCGCTGGCTTTCTGTACTTCGGTACGGCCGCGCGCTTGATCAACACGGGCGCGCTGGGCTTCTGCCAGAATTTATTTTCTTCATTTTTCTTGCAGCTTCGAGCCGGCTTCAACGTTCTTTTATTCCAACACCACCTTGACACCAAATTAGCACCAAAACAATGCTAATTTACCTGATTACCCAGATAATGCCTGGAATGCAAAAACACTCAAAAACACGTAAAAACACTTAATAACTTGAGTACAAATGCAGTAATTCAAATCTTATTAGAGCATAATAAAGTGTCATAAATGCCACTCAACATACCCCCAAACTTGAATCGATGCTTATCCTCAAGCATAAACAGACTCAAAGAACAAGAAATAAAAATACATGAATGCAACTAATATGAATGCAACGATCCCCATAGAATAACTAAACCAATCAATGAGCAATACCTCAGAAAATGCAATTATTTGCATAAAGTGCAATCAAATCTCACAAATTAACCTACAAACCAGAGACGTGCGTGTGTGCAAATGCTTACAGATGTACTATCGCAACTAGATCGACAATCATGACTCACTACTTATCAAAACAATCGCAAGCTTATAAATAGAACAAAAGCTAGACTCAAAATAACTTATAACACTTCAATTCTTATATCATAGTTTTTTTTATGGATTCATGCTTTTATTCACAATAAAACCACACAAGTATGCTTATTTGACCGTGCAATGAGTGAGGTCCACAAAAGACTTATACAATAGTACTCATGTAGCGAGCGTTAGGTTAGCGGATCCCAGACTATAAAAGCCTTAGGGACACTAGGCACAAAGTCTCCTAAGAACTTAATAACTCGAGTACTAAAGAACCCACTCGTGATCAGTTATGCATAACACTATTTTTTTCCTTTTTTTTCTTTTTTTTCCTTTTTTTCTTTTTCAACAAATTTCTGAACGAGTGTGTTTCGCTCCATCTCGTTCAACCCTAGACTACTCATATAAATATGAGCCGGCTACTAGCAATTTGACACCTAGCCACACAACTAGCAATGAAATCCAATTTTCTCCAATTTTTAAATATTCATGTCTTTTATTATTAAGATAATACCCTAAATTCTAAATATAAACAAGCGATTAAACCTCGATAAACAAACAAACCATGACTATGATCTAGCACTCTAGCAACCTATAAGACTTAGTGAAATACAAGTGTCTCTAGCATGCAAATCAATCCAATAAGACTCAACATCACTAAATATGACATCACTACACTCATATCAATATCACCAATTAATCGGGAAATTATCTAAGGGATCATGCTATAATGCAAATGCATGAAACTACATGAACAAAATATCATAAAACTACCAAAAAAACTACATGGCAAAATATGCAACTATATGAGACTCGCACATAACATATTCCTTCAACTACTACCCCCAAACTTAAAATATTCACCGACCTTAGTGAAGATAATAGTAAGGAATCAGGCATACCTACTGTGAATCAGAATTCTCACCCTCAACGGGTGGAGTGTCAGGCATGTCTGGAGGTGGATACACTGAGTCCTCACCAAATACTGGCCACTGGATGTCAACCCCGGTGGCTCTGAAAGCCGTCCCAAGTGCTTGGGTGAGATCGTGTGCAAACCGACTATGGATGTCGTACATCACATCCATCCTCCTCGCGAGACGCCTATACTGCGTCAAACTCAAACCAGCTCCCATCTATGCTCCTGCTCCCTCTTGCTGCTGCTGCTGTGATCCTGATGGTCCAGCCTCGTCTCCTAATTAAACTCTCCAAGTTGCTCTACTTGCTTGCTGCGTACCACCAGCATACATCTGATCGCGGGGCACATCTCCTGGAAAATGATCAAACGTGTAACCAAGCCCCTTAGGATCGGGCTTACCTCCTCTCCACTCAACCATATTGTGCAGTGTAGAACTGTCAATAGGAGCACTGGAAATCTGAAACTGTTCATGTGCGGGCCAATGAACACCAACTGCCACGCACAACTTCGTCACAACGGACGCATACGGAATAGCACCTGTAGTACCTCCTCTCTAAAATCTCAAAATCGCCTGATATATCACCATCCCCAAATCAATGTAATCACCCTGAAGAATACCCCATAGCAGACGAGCACGCTCCACAGTAATTTCATGCACATGCGAAGATGGCATGATATTAGCACAAATAAATGAGTTACAAGCCCGTGCAAACCTATTCATGCACGACGCAGGGAATGTGGAGTAATCAGTAGTGCCCCTCTTGAACTTCCAATGAGTCTCAGGCACACACAGAGTAGCAACGATGAGATCCAACTCAAAGTCCTCCGGAGTTTTATCGTTCCAAGTGTCCAGACCCACCTTCTTCGCGGGCTGCTCAATCACCATCCTGATAGCTTCAGCACTGTACTCTACAGTTCTCCCCCTCACCACTGTGAAATCATTCTTCTCCGCCTTGGTGTTCATATAGAACTCCCGCATAACACTCATGGGCACAGCAGCGGGTGCCTCACAAAAAGGAACTCAGCCCATCTCAAGAATCATCTCTAACAGCTTACCATCCTTTCCTAATGGCAGAAAACCTCGCTCCTTAGCAATAGGCTTCGAGAGAAGCCTCGTGTACTCTTCCTCAACCCCAGGAGTAGAAAACCTGGGCCTCACACCACCCGCAGATGAAGAATCGTTGGTGTTGCATCCAACTTGTGTTCTTTGCCTCTTGGGTGCCATCAGGATTGAAGAAGAGAGAATAAAAGTGTAAGTATTTAGAGAGAAATTATGTTTGAGAGTTTGTGATGTGGTGGAGAAGTTGTGTGTAAGTGTATGTATTTATAGGTGAAGAGGTATGAATTCTATAAGGAATAGAAGTGGGAGTTGATTGTGGAAATCGTGGGAATAATGGAATTGATTAGGAGAGGGAATTATGGGATGTGAAAGAGTAAAAATCGGGTTGTAATTGATTTTTGTTTCAAAGTCCCGAAATTACCTTATAAATCTGCTATTTTATATTTTTTTTCGAACAGGGACCCGGCGCGGCCGCGCGCTAGGCAAGCGCGGGCGTGCTCACTCTCTGGAAAACCGGTGCGGTCGCGCGCTGGATCAGCGCGGGCACGCTTGGTTACTGGAAAAATGGCGCGGGCACGTCCAACTTCTGTAGTTGGCCCTGAATTTTTTTCTTTTTCTGATTTTTTGTGTTTTTCTCCTTTCTTCTTGCTTCTTCTACCTACTAATGTACAACATACTTGGGTTGCCTCCCAAGAAGCGCTTCTTTTACGTCGCTAGCTCGACGTAGAATCTCGAGATCAAATGGATAATAAAATGGCACTAACCACCTCGCGGTTTGTCGTGTCACCATAATAATGCTTCAACCTTTGGCCATTTACCTTGAATGCTTGGCCTGGATCATTCCCAAAAATTTCCACCACTCCATATGGAAACACAGTTTGATTATGAAGGGCCCTGACCATCTTGACTTCAATTTTTTAGGAAAAAGACGGAGACGAGAGTTGAACAAAAGAACTTGTTGCCCCGGCACAAATGACTTGAGCACTAGACCCGATCGTGCTACCTCTTAACTTTTTCCTTGTACATTTTGTTGTTCTCATAAGCTTGAAGTCGAAAGTCATCGAGTTTACTTAATTGAAGCATCATCTTTCCAAGTCAATATTCAATTTCTTCAAAGCCCAATAAGCCTTATGCTCGAGCTCCACAGGCAAATGACACCCCTTTCCATAAACCAACTGAAATGACGACATTCCCAATGAAGTCTTATATGATGTTCTATACGCCCAAACAGCTTCATTAAGCTTCAAAGACCAATCTTTCCTCGATGGACACACCACTTTCTCTAAAATGCGCTTGATCTCTCTGTTAGATACCTCAACTTGACCATTTGTCTGAGGATGATAAGCCGTAGCAATGCGATGATTCACATTATAACCTTTTCATCATAGCAGTGAACTTGCGATTGCAAAAATGCGACCCCTCATCACTGATTATGACTCTTGGAGTTCCAAACCTTGTGAATATCTGCTTGTGAAGAAAATTAAGCACCACTTTCGCATCATTCGTTGGCAACACCTTAACTTCAACCTATTTCGACACATAATCAACTGCCAACAAGATATACTGATTGTTACACGATGAGACAAATGGCCCCATGAAGCCAATTTCCCAAACATCGAAGACCTCAACCTCGAGAAGTATATTAAGAGGCATCTCATCCCTTTTGGACATATTACCCACATGTTGACATTGATCACATTTCAAAACGAACTGATGAGCATCTTTAAACAAGGTTGGCCAAAAGAAACCTGCTTGAAGAACACAAGCCGTTGTCTTTTCTCCACCATAATGTCCTCCATAAGCCGTTGAGTGGAAATCTCGCAAGATCCCCCCTCCCGTTTCACTGTAAGGAATACATCTCCTGATGATTTGGTCAGCTCCTTGTCGAAAAAAAAACGGCTCATCCCATATATACCACTTCACTTCATGTAGAAACTTTTTCTTTTGAGCATAAGATAAGTCGGGAGGCGTGATATTACTCACAAGGTAGTTCACAATGTCTGCAAACCATGGTTCTTCTTCTTGCACTCCAAACAGCTGCTCGTCGGGAAAAGATTCATTTATCAATGTCTTATCCAATGAAGTAGCATTAGGATTCTCTAAACGCGAGAGATGATCAGCGATTTGATTTTCCGTTCCCTTTATGTCCTTGATCTCTAGTTCAAATTATTGAAGTAAAAGAACCAATCTAATCAATCTAGGCTTCAAGTCCTTCTTTGAGATGAGATATCAAATTGTAGCATGATTAGTTAAAACTGTCACCTTAGTCCCAAGTAGATAAGATTGAACTTTCTTAAAACCATAGACAATAGCCAAAAGTTCTTTCTCCTTAGTAGTATAATTCAGTTGAGCACCATTTAAGGTTTTACTAGCATAGTAGACCACATAAAATATGTGGTTTTTCTTCTGCCCAAGAACTGCTCCAACTGCATAGTCACTTGCAACGCACATCATCTCAAAAGGTTCATTCCAATCAGGTGCAGTTATGAGTAGTGCCGTGATTAAACTCTTCTTTAATGTCTTAAAAGCTACGAGGCACTCGTCATCAAACTTGAAATGAACATCTTTCTCTAGCAGACTATACAATGGCTTCTAAATCTTAGATAAGTCTTTGATGAAACGCCTGTAGAAACCCGCATGTCCAAGAAAACTGCGAATTCCCTTAACAGAAATGGGTGGAGGAAGATTCTCAATTACCCTCACCTTGGCCTTATCCACCTCAAGACCCTTACTAGAAACTTTGTGCCCGAGAATAATGCCCTGACGCCCCATAAATTGACATTTCTCCCAATTGAGAACCAGATTGGTCTCAACACACCTCTTGAGAACATGTCCAAGATTTTGCAAGCATTCATCAAAAGAATCGCCAAAGAATGAGAAGTCGTCCATGAACACCTCCACATTCTAGCCAATCATGTCAGAAAAGATGGCCATCATACATCTCTGAAATGTGGTTGGTGCACCACACAGACCAAAAGAAACTCGTTTGAAGGTGAAAGTACCAAATGGACAAGTGAATGTAGTTTTCTCCTGATCTTCTGGAGTGATACAAATATGATTGTAACCCGAATAGCCATCCAGAAGACAATAGTAATCATGACCGGCCAACCTGTCAAGCATATGATCAATAAAGGGCAAAGGGAAGTGATCCTTCCTTGTGGCTTTGTTCAGCTTCCTGTAGTCCATGCAAACTCTCCATCCCATGACTGTTCTGGTAGGAATAAGCTCATTCTTCTCATTTTCTACCACAGTAATACCACCTTTCTTTGGCACAAATTGAACCGGGCTTACCCATGAACTGTCAGATATAGGGTAGATGATCCATGCATCTAGCCACTTAAAAATTTCCTTCTTCACTACTTCTTTCATGATTGGATTAAGTCTTCTTTACTGCTCGACCGTAGGCTTGCTACCTTCCTCTAGCAGAATTTTATGCATGTAGTAAGAAGGGCTGATTCCATTGATATCTGTTATAGTCCATCCAATTGTTGATTTGAACTCTCTCAGAATCCTTAGAAGCTTTTCCTCATCACTACCTGAAAGGTCAGATGCAATAATAACAGGCAGAGTAGATGCATCACCTAAAAATGCATACCTCAAATGTTCAGGTAAAGGCTTAAGCTCAAGAGTAGGAGCTTCCTCAATAGATGGCTTGAGGCATTTAGGAGCTTTGTTCAATTCCTCCATTCCAAGAGATTCAAAAGGCATATCAATCTTCCTTTTCCAGGGAGAAGCATTCAAATAATGCAATTGTTCTTCACCTTCGTCATCTTCACTATCTGAATTTCCCAATAAGGCTTTCTCTAAGGCATCGGACCTTAGCAATTGATCAATTTCTGATGTAACCACCGAATCGACCAACTCCACTTTCAAGCACTCCTCATTATCCATAGGAAATTTCATAGCATTGAACACATTAAAAGTAACATTCTAATCCAGAACTCGCATTGTGAGCTCACCCTTTTGCTCATCTATCAAGGTTCGGCCAGTCGCCAAGAAAGGTCTTCCCAAGATTATGGGAATCTTCTTATCTTCCTCGAAATCAAGAATTACGAAATCAGCAGAGAAGATGAGTTTATCAACCTTGACCAAGACATCCTCCACAATACCTCGCCGATATGTAATAGAACGGTCGACCAACTGCAAGGTCATATAAGTCAGTTTTGGATCAGGCAAGTCTAACTGCTTAAAGATTGACAAAGGCATCAGATTGATGCTAGCTCCCAAGTCACATAAGCATCTGTCAAAAGATACTTTTCCAATAGTACACGGAATAGTGAAGCTTCCTGGATCTTTAAGATTTAGAGGCAACTTCTGTTGCAGCACAACACTGCATTCCTCCGTAAGAGCGACTGTCTCTAAATTATCTAGCTTCACTTTTCGAGAGAGAATACCTTTCATAAACTTTACATAACTAGGCATCTGCTCAAGAGCCTCGACGAAAGGTATGTTGATATGAAGTTTCTTGAACACCTCCAGAAACTTCTCAAATTGTTTGTCTGGCTTTTTCTTTTGTAGACGCTTAAGAAAAGGCGGTGGAGGATAGATCTATTTCTCCCCTATATTACCTTCAGACGGAATGTGCTCAACAGTAGGCTTCCTTAGTTCCACTTCTTCATCCTGTTGCTCTACTTTTTTCTTATCCCCAACTTCTTCAGTCAACTCTTGAGTTTGTTCGGGATTTGCCACCTTTCCATACCTTAAAGTGATTGCCTTTACCTGCTCCTTAGCTTCCCTCTTTCCTGGCACTTCGGTGTCACTAGGTAGTGTACCAGGCTGATGATTTAGCAAGGCATTGGCAATTTGCCCAATTTGATTTTCCAAGGTCTTTATAGAAATAACTTGACTCTTGCACATAAGCTTCAACTCCTCTAATTCAGATTTTTCATTGGCTTGTTACAGCTGGAGTTGCTGTCTAGGTGCATATTGTGGTTGCTAAAAACCAGGGGGGCTGTAATGCTTAGCTGGATATTGCTAATAAGGCTGTTGAACCGCATTCTGAGTGTTGCTCTAGCTGAAATTAGGATGATTGCGGTTGTTGGGATGATAGGTGGTTGACACTGGTTGCTGCGATCGCTGGAAGTTGTTCATAAACTGAGCTGATTCACTAGAAATTTCGCACTGATCAGTCTCATGGGCACCAACACAAAGCTTGCAGACACTAGCGATTTAATTAACTCCATAATTAGCCAAAGTGTCCACCTTCATCGTCAGAGCCTTAAGTTGGGCAGCGATAGCAGTTGCTGCGTCCCACTCCAGAATTCCTGCGACTTTTCCCTGAGTCAGTCTCTGGGAAGGATTCTGGTACTCATTAGCTGCCATCAGTTCAATAAGTTCATAAGTTTTATCGTAGTTTTTAGCCCACAAGGCTCCTCCTGATAATCATCCAATCAGGCATGCCATGGTGTGGGCACTTCCTTAACATCTCCTTATATTGATCCCAAGCCTCACACAGAGATTCTCCTATTTGCTGAGCAAACTGGGTAAAAGCATTCCTGATTGCAGCAGTCTTCGCTATGGGGAAGAATTTAGTGAGAAACTTTTGCGCAAGATCCTCCCAAGTGGTGATAGATCCTGTTGGCAGAGAGTGTAACCATCACTTAGCCTTGTCCTTCAGAGAGAATGGGAAGAGGCGTAGCTTAATAGCATCTTCAGTCACATCATCGAATTTGAAAGTGTCACATATCTCGATGAAATCCCTGATGTGCATGCTGGGGTCTTCAGTAGGAGAACCCCCAAACTAAATTGAGTCTTGTATCATCTGAATCGTGCTTGACTTGATCTCAAAAGTGTTAGCCCTGATGGCTGGTCTGATGATGATTGACTGAATGTCATTAATCTTAGGCTGAGAATAGTCCATCAAAGCCTTCGGATTTTCTGCTTGATCTCCCATCTCTACTAAAGCTGATTCTTCAACTTTCTCTTCTTCTTCTACCTTCTTTTCTCCCTCAAAAACTTCCTTACGAACTACCATAACTTCTTCCTCAGCTTTATCCAGTATTCTTTTACGAGTACGCGAACGCGTATGCATATCCCCTCGCTAGAGTACCTGAAATAAGACAAGGAAACAGATAAGTAATAATGTTCGGGTCAATGAACTTTAACGACCACTGATGGAAAGCACATAAAATATAAATTAACACTGCAGTCCCCGACAACGGCACCAAAAACTTGTTAGTTGCTAAACACGCGCTAATAATACGCGCAAGTATACGAGTTCGCAAGTAGTATAGAATCTTTTCTAGTTCACGTACTTAAGCAACAATGTATGGTTATGATTCAATGCTAAGACGATAACAAATTGAGGTTGTTTATAACTAAGAATTAAACTAATAATTATAACTACGAGATTAATATTGACTGAATTAATATATATGACAGACATGGGATTCTAACTTCATTAAATACTTCATTCAATAGCCTTATTGTCCTAACCTTATCATGCAATGGTGGTGACACTAATCAGATAAAATGAAACTGATAAACACCAACTTCCGTTGCACGAGTACCATACTACCAGACATCCACAAAAGAGATAGAAGCTGAATAGACACCAATTATATTGAGACCCTATATGTTTATAGAATTTGACAACATAACGGGTTAAGCAAAAGTTATCTATCTTGATTACACAGGGCAAGTAAGATGGTTAAATTTACCTACGAATCATGCATAACAAATACATGAACCTATGCTAGCATGGCAAGTTCTAAATCCTTAAATTCACTTTCGCTTCATTAAGAATTAACACACTATCTTATAAGTTTGCGATGCACATAAGATGAATACGCACAACCAATACTAGAATATCATACAATCACCATATACTAGCCAATAATCGGACTCATCATCAACGTGGGTTCCGATGAAAACATGATATAACAAACGTAGTCTTTATAACGAATAAATAAAACGAAGTACGAAACAAGAGTAAGGTTCACAAGCAAGAAAACTAGCATCCAAATACAACTTAAAACAAAGATTCACAAGTAAAAACAAGATCTTCTTCGTCTTCATTGAATCGTGCTAATACGGTCTTCTCACGGCTCTCCTTGATATGTCTCTAGCTTGATATATCTTGATATCTTTTTAAAAATGACCTAAAGATGTTTATATAGCAGCCCCATGCAGTGTAGAATTCTTTCTCTCATAAATGAAGTAGAAACAGGAATCTGACATCCCGACACGGCGCGGGCGCGCGCTTGATCAACGCGGGCGCGCGCTTGATCAACACGGGCGCGCGCTTGATCAACGCGGGCGCGCGCTTGATCAACGCGGGCGCGCTGGACTTCTGCCAGAATTTATTTTCTTCATTTTTCTTGTAGCTTCGATCGGGCTTCAATGATCTTTTATTCCAACACCACCTTGACACCAAATTAGCACCAAAATAATGCTAATTCACCTGATTACCTAGATAATGTCTGGAATATAAAAACACTCAAAAATACGTTAAAACACTTAATAACTTGAGTACAAATGCATCAATTCAAAGCTTATTAGAGCATAATAAAGTGTCATAAATGCCACTCAACAATCTCCAACTTCGTCCCAATATACTGGTGATCGACATTTGCGTCCATATAGAGCTTCATAGGGAGGCAATCTGATGTTTGGCATGGTAACTGTTGTTGTAAGCAAATTCTACTAAGGGCCAATGCTCATCCCAATTCCCTTTGAAATTAATGGCACAAACACGTAACATATCTTCAATAGTCTGTATTGTTCTTTCGATTTGGCCGTCAGTCTGTGGATGATAAGCTGTACTCATATTTAACTTGGTTCCCAAACATTCTTGAAAACTTCTCCAAAATCTTGAATTGAATCGTGGATCTCGATCCGATACAGTAGACATAGGGACTCCATGACGAACTATTATTTCCTTCAAATACATGTGAACCAACTTGTCCAGTGAAAATCTTTCATTAATAGGCAAGAAATAAGCTGATTTGGTTAATCTGTCCACTATAATTTAAATGGTGTCGTGGTTCGCTTTCGTCCTTGGTAATTCAACTATAAAATCCATTGTAGTATGCTCCCATTTCTATTTTGGAATCTCTAAAGGTTGTAATAATCCATTTGGTCTTTGATGTTTCGCTTTATTTCTTTGACATATATAACAACCACTAATCCAATCTGAATTATCCCTTTTCATTTCTAGCCAACAATGATTCGCTTTTAAATCTCTATACATCTTGGTACCACCCTGAAGGGAATAAATACTTAGAATTACGAGTTTTTTTATAAAATTTCATTCTCCAACTCTATTTCTGATGGAATCTAGATTTTGGAAGAAAATCTGAGAATACCTTGCTCATCCTTTTGAGTGCACAATTCTTCTTCTACCAAACGATTGATATCTTAATCCATTATCTTCTCTTGACACCTCTTTATCTTTACTAACAACTCTGTTTGAAAGGTCATACTATACACCTTTGCTTCATTTAACTGATAAATTCTGATTTCCAATTCCAAATTCTGAAATTCCTTGTATAACTCTTCTGCACAATCAATACATCAAATCTCTCCTTTTTGCTTAATGTGTCTGCCACTACATTTGCTTTTCCTGGTTGATAGTTAATCATGCAATCATAGTCCTTAGTCAACTCCAACCATCTTCGCCGTCTCATATTAAGTTTCTTCTGTGTGAATATATATTTCAACTCTTATGGTCTGTATAAATCTCACATCTTTCTCCATATAGATAATGTCTTTAAATCTTCATGGCGAACACTATTGCTGCCAGCTCCAAGTCATGAGTAGGATACTTCTGCTCATGAGGTTTCAGTTGTCTAGACGCATATGCAATGATTTTATCGTGCTGCATCAGGACACAACCTAATCCCTTATGAGAAGTATCACTATAGATTACAAGCTTTTCTTTATCATCTGGAAGTGATAAAATATGTGCCGTGATCAATCTTTTCTTCAATTCTTGAAAACTTTCTTCACACTTCTCGTTATATAAACTTCTCATTTTTCTTGGTAAGTTTCATCAAAGGTGTCGCAATCTTCATGAAATCTTAAACAAATCTTCATTAATACCCTGCCAATCCTAAGCAACTTCTTACTTTTATTGGTGTTTTTTGGCCTTTCCTACAATTCCCAAAGCTATCCTTAAATACTCTGCATGGTCCTTCGTTGATTTTGAGTAAATCAAGATACCATAAATCTGTACACTTATAAACTAATCCAGTTACTCTTTAAAGATTATATCCATAAAGTCCATAAATATTGCTGGTGTATTGGTCAATCTAAAAGATATTACTAGAATTTCATAAAGTTCGTACTTAGTTTTGAAAGCTATCTTCCAATTGGTGATATCCGGATCTCATATTAATTTTAGAAAGATATTTTGCTCCTTTTAGCTGATCAACAATTCACCGGTTCAGGGTAACAGATACTTGTTCTTAATAGTAAATTTATTGAGCTCCCGATAGTCGATACATCATCTCATGCTTCCATTTTTCATCTTAACAAATAATCCTGGTGCATCCCATGGGGACACACTGGGTCAAATCACTCCTTTGTTTACCAACTCTTGCAATTACTTTGCTAATTCCTTCATTTCAACTGGCGTCATTCTATACGGGGCCTTACATACTGGTTTCGTTCCAGGTGCTAAGTCGATCGCAAACTCAATTTCTCTATCTGATGAAGGAAGTCCAAATAACTCGTCTGGAAATACATACTGAAAACTCATTGACCACTGGAATATTTTCAAATTTTCCTGTCTCCTGATTTTTATTTATCATGTGAGCAATGTAATACTCGCATCTTTGCCCCAATAGTCTTTTAGCTTGAATCGTCATTAAAAAACTTTTTTACTTACTCTTGACCTCTAAACGTCATCACATTCTCATCCGGCATCTTCAGACTTACCTTTTTATTACGACCGTCTATCTAAGCATCACGCTTAAGTAGTCAGTGCATTTCCTAGAATAATATCAAATTCTCCTATCTTAAACGGTATCAAATCAGCACGAACTTATTGCCAGAAATCTCAATCTCACAATTGATACACACTTGCTTAACATATACACGTTCTTAATTTACTAGTTTTATAGTCATGATCTCATATAATAATACAATTGGGAAATTTAACTTATCATCAAAACCCGGAGAAATAAATGATTGAGTTGCTACCGAATCCACTAATACTTTGGCACATAAAGAATTTACAGTAAGCATATCCGCCATCACATACGTATTATGAATAACATCTTTCACAGACGCATCATAAACTCCCAATCTTGGAGACGCATTCACTATAAAAGTAGGTCCCATAATTCTTAGCGTGTCACTAACTGGGGCTGGTGATTTACAATCCTTGCCATATGCCCTGGTTCCCATATTTGAAACATATAAATCCAATAGCTGGAACTTTACCCGCTTGGCACAGGCTTCTTGTCTATAAATTTATTGCCAGAGGAAATCTCGATAATCATCTGTTTAGCAGTACGTTTATACTAATTTATGCGCTTCATTGGTTGTATATTCAGTTAGATCTTACTGATATTTATGTTTGATATGCAGAGTACTCTGTTTCATTGCCATGGTTGACAAGGTTGAAGATTGCAGTTGATGCTGCAAACCTCGCCTTTCTCCACTGCGAAGAACCTCCCATTATCTATCGTGACTTCAAAGCTTCTAACATTCTATTAGACTCTGTATGATCTTTTGTCTTTTTAATTTTTTTTAAAATCATCTATAAAAGTTATTATCTCATTCGTGAATTATAAATTACCAGGATTACAGTGCCAAGGTCGCTGATTTAGAAAAGAGAAGAAATAGAAACTTGTATTGATACTAAAGAGGTAGCTGAGCACATTACTCAAAATCAAAATTTGGATAAGGTAAGTGATCTGATCAACAGAGCAAATTCGTGAAAACCCAATATAAGAAGAGAAAAGGTTTATCGGGATCCTGGTGCCAAAAAGATACTGTCCGGGAATGTCTATACTTCAATGGATGGGGTAGAGACTATGCAACTGGCTGATGAGAGCATGTCTGCTCTTGATGTTTTTGTTCCTCTAAATGAAAAAGAAGGCATTAGTAGAAGCCAGAAATTGAAGAGCCCAGGAAAATATAGTACAAGTAGTTCTCAACATAAAAGAAATTGTAAGGTCCAGGTGGTAGAAAAAGATCTTCTAGGAATATGATCGACTATAAAAGCGGTAAACAATTGAACTATCCTAAGGTGAACTGTAATCTAACTGGCTAGCCTAAGCTTATAGCATCTAGTGATTGTCAATAATATTCGGTGTTTATTTTTTCATTCTGTCAAAGACTTAGAGGTTTATTGTTTTTTCAAGTCTGGAAATTCTATCAAATTACCATGATTAGAGTGCCATGGTTGTTGATTTTGGGGAAGCTATGGATGGTCCTTAAGGTGTTGATGCACATGTCATAACAAGTGTAATGAGAACCGAAAGCTACGCTGCACCTGGATATCTCATGACAGATATCTATGATAAACTCAGATCTCACTCTTTCTGTAAATATATTTTCTATGCAATTTGAGAAAGCATTGACGTTAAAATTGTGTGTGTATTTTATGCTTGATTAAAATGAACAAGATGTTAATGTATTGGAAAATTGTTTTATTTACTCAAATATAACAAGTTGATATGACAGGGCTGTGAATCTAACCAATAAGTTGCACAAGTTTACTAGATAGATGCAACATTGCAAGCCTATATGATGCTGATACCTAAGGATCAAAAGTAGAAGTCTTTATTTAAAATGTAAAACTGTTTGTTCTGCTGACGAGGTTACAGTTTATAAATCCTGATAGAAAGCCCACTTGCGCAATTTACACATACAGAAGGGAAATGTTGCGTACTGCTGTTTTTTAATTTCTGAAATATCAAAAGGATAGCCAAATACAGCTAGCTTTAAATTGTTTTAATACAATTCAATAATGATTAAATTATAGCTGTTGTCCTGTGATGGCTAATGTTCTTGTTCGCTTAAAATATAAGGCACACTATATTTCAGCTTCCATCTCCAATTGTACATCATATATGGCCTCATCATTATATTGAAACTGACACATAAATTCTTATCAATTTTACCTTCTGCTTCTTTTTGATGATAGTTCTTTTACAGATTTGAAAGCTCAACTTAGCATAAGAAATATTATTAAAAGATGTGAATTTAATATTAATTCTTTTTCTATTTACAATTGGTCCTATATGGTCTTCTTTGTGGCAGGCAACTACTGAATATGAATCTATCGGGGAAGTTATCACCGACAGATTATCATATATGAAAATCTTGTGATCATTAAATCTCTTTGGTATTAAGGTCCCGTGCAATACAACCTACATTAACATGTGATCATAATTATAACATACATTTAATGTATTGACAACGTTAATCACCTTCTCACAAATTTCTCATTTTGAAAACTATACACCTAAATAAACAAAGAAATTTGTCATATTTAAGGTTAAATTTATCCAGGTAATAATTTTTATAATCCGATTGGACTACACTAATTAAAGTAAATAAATATCTAGAGACATTAGTTAAAATGTTAACGTTTAGAGTATAATAGGTAGGGTCTAAAACTACATATTTTCATTGTTGTTAATATATGATGGTTATATATAAACTGTATTGAACAACAAGTAAAAGTTATGAATGAGAATAAAGGTTTTACTTATAATTTCTTGCTTCATGTTAATATAAGCTAAACTACCCAAAAGAACAACCTAAAATTCATAAATAATTAAATTGTTAGTTTTAACTTTAATTTTTTTTAATTCAAAATAAAAACAAAGAAAAATATTTGAAAGAAAAAGAAACATAAATATGGGAGTTACATGTCACGATATTTATTATATTGATGATATATTAATGGGGTGGTTTTTTTTCGGGGGTGGAGATTATATTTTAGTTGCCCATATTGTGACGGCCTCAACCCTGGGGTCAGGAGTTGGCGTCACTAAACACAATTACCAAAATATAAACAACAAAATTATTATTAAAATATACTAACTTGACCCCAAACCAAGATCCGATCCAGGTTCAAGTATAATTCAGGTTCTCACTAATACAAGCTATTTATTCAACATCTAAGACACACTAACTTTATTCAGCAACTCCTCAGACCTCATGGCCTGATACAAACAACCTCAGAGGAGCCGGGTCCAGAAGGGGCGGGAACATAGGTCGGTCTGACTGATCTTCTAGGCATCTGCGAAATATACATAACAGTTTGCAAGGGTGAGCATAATCACTCAGCAGTACCAAAATATGAATAACAGAAAAAAATAGTAATGTAACAATAATAGGAACAAAACTGTAATCATGATATCAACATTATGCAACAAAATCAGAGAAAAACTGGATATCACTAACGAGCATGCTTTATCAAAACAACATAGCAGTGTGCTATAAAAACACCAGAGTCCAATTTTAGCATGCTAGTCATACTTGTAAAATTACTGTATCAACTATTCGTACCCTTACGGGAATCACCAAAACCAAAATCAGATACGTAATGGATATGTGAAGACAACTGATCAGGCTATCAACACCAGACGGCTCCAACTGCCATCTCATTTATGGCTCCAACTGCCATCTCATTTACCTGTTCCGGAACTCAGAGACTAGCTAGGTCTCTGACCTGCTGGACTAATCGGTTATACAGTGTGCGCAACCGAATTAGCCTCTTACGCCACCTCAATAGGCCTACTCTGGCCCCAACGTATCCCATATCTGATCGTTTTAATCCAGTTTTCAAAATCATCACTTTTACCTATCTCTTTTCAAAATCAATTCTGTCACAACACGCTATTCAAATCCTCTTTTTGTTTTAATCACATTTAGAGATAGGTATTTTCAGAAGTTACTTTTCCCCAAAATATAATTTTAAACAACATTTTCAAATACGGGGGATACGTAACTTAAAACGTTTCTGTTCCATTACGAGAATAAAACATTTAGTTATTCATATGCACTGAACCATAAAAGAATGGTCAGGGGTACTTGCCTTGCAACGCTTTACAAAACCCTAAGTAGCTTTCACGTTGACTTTAATCCTGGGAAAACTCGCTCGGAATCTACAAATACAGAATACCCTAATCAGTTACACCGACATGCTTGATATCCTCAAATTCTAACAACTCAATCCGATAACCCGACTCGTATTATTACTATACACATAAACCTGTAATCACATAGTCACGTAGTCGGAAATATTGTAAGGGGTAATATGTAGAATATAATTATGTACATTTTCGAATATATATTTTTAGGAAATTTTGACAGCATCTTATTTATTTATAAAACTACCCGTCGATTACAATCGACGTCCTTAATCACACAATCCACAATATTACTTCCTCATTTTATACAACTTACATCCCAACACCAATCACAACTAATTATTGAAGTCCGAAAATAATTTACATAATCATTTTATCTATTTATAAAATTTAGGACTCAGAACATCGTCATCACCGTCCACCGTCCGCTCGTAACGAGTCATCGCGGTACGGCAGCAAAATTTATTGGTGCCCGAAAATATTCGGGTATCCAAATAAATTCCACCGATTATTCGAAAATATTTCCCGCACGAAATATTCATTTCACGAATATTACTCAAAATTAATTTCCTGCGGAAATTGAAATAAAGTTAATTTAAAATTCCAGAATTAACAATCTGCAAAAGAAACAAACAGACAGGTACGGTGGCTACACGCGCCACCAGAACAAATAAGACGGCCGAAAATCGGCCAAAACCAGGCGGCACAACAAAGGAACGACAACAAGGAACCATAGGAAGCAATACACACACCAACAAACACACACACAAGCACAACATATATATGTATACATGCAACCGAACAGAACTACCAGCACACACCAGAAAAAGTCGCAGCGCCGGCGAACTGAAATAGCCAGGCAGGAGAAACGAAGAGAGGAGGAGAGGAACGAAAGAGAATTAAGAGAAACAAGAGAGACGAGCAAGAGAATCGAAGAGCAGACAAGAGAGAAAGAGAGATGTGAGGCGCGTATGCACAGGGAGGGGTACAGGGTTTTTATAATTTTTAATTTTTTTTTCCTTGCCTTAATCCCGTTGCAACACGTAGAAACAATTAACTGAAATGCTGACACGTAGAGTTGGGGATAAATGTGAAGGTTCGAGAGTCTGTTTTGCCCCGAAACTCGAAATTAAACGAATCAAGTCGCGTCTAAAACAAATTCAGAAAATCACCGAAATAGTCTTAAAATGTTATAAATATCCCGAAGTTAATTAAAACGTAACTTTTGAAATTTTAAACTAATTTTTAAAATACAATTTATACCCGCTTTTAACAAATAAACGAATCAACGCGCGGGTAAAATAAATCCCAAAAATTCCCGAAATAATTTTAAAATTCTCAGGATAATATGAACTTAATAAAATATAATTTTCATAATTTTTTTTTAAATATTTCCATAATTAAATATGGATTTTAGCATTAAACACACTCAGAAAATCATTTAAAAATAAATAATTAATAAAAGATTGATTTCTCAATTCCATAAAGTCCTAAAAATAATTATTGACATTATAAAATTAGAAAACCAATTTTAAAGACAACCCAAATATTTATGAAATTAAAAATATAATAAAATTACTTTTAGAAGTGAAATAAAATCATATTACTCACTAATAAATCACACAATTCCAATCCCACATATCAACAAATCATAAATAATTAAATAACAATCCATAACTGCTGCCAAAACCAATACACACATTTTATTTATTTACTTAAACTTTTATTACACTTCCAAATATTAGAAATAAAATAAAAATACACGAGTCGTTATACATATAATGTGGTGAAATTTCACCAAGAAGAATAGAAAAAGAAGTTTATTCAGAAAATACAATTGGAACCCCATAACATAATTTATCTCTTACGGTTAACTCATATTATATTTATAATTTTGTTTTTCATCATAAATTGTGAGTCCTAACAGTATCATACATTGATAATCAAACAAGTAACATCTTGTACATCCCTCTATTCAAAATCGATGAGATCACAAGAATCTGATTCATAAATGAAATTCATGAAAAATGATATAGAGTCTATTGAAAAGAATGAAGTGTGAGAGTTGTGTGATCCGCCTAAAGATAGGAAGTCCATAGGTTGTAAATGAATATTAAAACAGAAAAACAAGGTTGATGGTTCTATTCATAAATTAAAGACTCGTCTAGTAGCGAAAGGTTTTACACAGAAACCTGAAATAGAATATCAAGAGACTTATTCTCCAGTGGAAAGGTTTGCGTCAATAAGAATTATATTGGCATTGGTAGCTTGTCTTGATTTGGAACTTTATCATATGGATGTAAAGATAGATTTTCTTAACGGGAAATTGAGAAAAGATATATGCATGGTTCAACTTGATGGATTATAGTTTGATGAACAAGATGACAAGGTCTACAAGTTAAGAAAGTCAATATATGAACTAAAACAAGCTTCTAGAGATTGGAATCTCAAGTTTCATGATGTTGTTGTTTAACTTGGTTTTGTGAAGAATAAATTAGATAATTATGTTTACACTTTAGAAAATGGGAGTTAGTTTGTAATATTACCAGGAAATGTGGATGATATATTGTTAGCGATAAATGACAAAGATATGTTGAACAACATCAAGTTGAAACTATTAACAATTTTGAGATGAAATATATGGGTGAATCATCATATATTTTAGGAATTCAAATAATAAGGGATAACAAAAATAGAACTCTGTGTTTGAATCAAGAGAGATATCTAAGTAAAGTACTTAATCATTTTGGGATGCAGAATTGCAGTGCTGCGCCGACCCCGTTAGTGGCGAGTAAATGATTAACACGTAATAAAAAACCTGAGCATTGACAAGAACCACTAGACGTACCATATGCACAAGCGGTTGGAAGTTTGATGCATTTTACGATGTGTACTCGACTTGACTTGGTATATCCTGTTAGTCTAGTAAGTAGATACCAAAGCAATATTAATCAAGATCATGAGAGGCTATGAAAAGGATAATGAAATACTTAAAAGGTACGTTACACCACAAGTTAGTTTATCAATAAAATAAGCCAATAATAATTAAATACTTTGACTCGGATCTCGGAGGTGATAGGGATGATGGAAAATCAACTTCGGGCACTTATTTATTTTTTGGGGGAGCTGCCGTAAGTTGGGGGATAAAGAAACTAGAATTTGTTGCTAAGTTACAAATAAGGGCTGAATCTGTAGTTTGTAGCATGACAACTACACATATTGTATGGATAAGGCGATTTTTACTTAATTTAAATCTCATTTTAATAAATGGACCCATTAAGATTTTTTTTAATGATAATACAACAGTTATCGACTTGATTTATAGTGGTGCAAATAGTTCAAGAGTATATGTTGATATACACTATCATTAAATTAATGATATTGTAATGGGAAAAAGTGAAAGTAACATACATTCCCACCAGTAATATGATTGCAGATTCTTTAACAAAGGGTATTCCTGCAATTTTTTTGTGAAACATGTTTGTTTGATGGTACTTGTAAATATGTAAATTCGAGAAAAATGGGAGTCACATGTATTATTTAAGAATGACGCCGAGTAGGATATTTTAGTTTTGACTTTAGTTTTTTAATTCAAAATAAAAATAAAGGAAAATATTTGAAAGGAAAAGAAACATAATTATGAGAGTTACATATCACTATATTTATTATATTAATAACATATTAATAGGTAGTTTTATATTTGGGGTGGAGATTGTATTTTAGTTGCCCGTATATTGTGGTGGATTTCACCAAGAAGAATAGACAGAAAAACTTATTCAAAAAATACAGTCGGAACCCATAACATAATTTATCTCTACAATTAACTAATAATTATATTTTATAACTTTATTTTTCATCATAAATCCCGAGGCCTTATAGTATCATACATTGATAATCAAACAAGTAACATATTTTATATTCCTCTAAGACTATTATTTACTCAAATTAAGAACAGCTATTTTACGAATTATGTACATGTTCACCAAATAATTATGCATAGCATATAGAACATACAACAACATCAAAATCAAACACGAGTGTTAAATCAAAACATGTTCATTAAACGATATTAGTTTATTAAGTACATCATATTTACTAAAAAGAGTGCGTAGACTTGTATAATAAATTAGGAAATGGTTAGAATACAATCTGAAATTTAATTTCACGATAAATGTATGATGTTTTTATGTTCACGTTCTTAATCGACGCTATTCATCAATCAGCTCTATGTTAACTCACTCTAAATTATTTTGATTGTAAAATGTCGTAGGATTGTAAGATGTCATATGATTGAATATACGAATCAAATTAGAATACACATAATAAAGTGGTTTGGATGAGTATTCAGGTTAATTTAATGCGTAGCTACAATTATAAATGTTTGAAAAATTGGTGTATATTTTGGTAGTTGCATTCTTCTTGAATCAATTTTTTTTATAATTAATAGATAATTATTTATTTTATTAATTTCTTAAATTTTTTTCATAAAGAAAAAATCGAGTATAAAATTGAGGCTTTATTTAAAAAGATCCATTTTTTTGGAAGGAATTTTCTAAAAAGAATTAAAGAAGGTGTTACGTGTAAAGTAGGAAGTAAGTTGCACGTGAGCACACACAATCCGAACCCGGATTTGTTTGCATGAATTAAACCCGATTGAATAATCTTGGATACGTCCGCTTCACAATGTATGTAAATTGCTCAAGCCTTTCAATTCCGGCTTGTTTCAGGGTTTCATCTCGCCACTCTTGGTATATACATACACCTCTCTCTGTATCTATACACACACAACTCTACTTTAGTTACTCACACACACACACACACACTTTTTTTATATATATTTATGTTGATTATGTTGAATATTATTGGTAATTGTTATTGAATTGATGCAATTGAGTTGTGTTTGTGTGTGTGATTGTTTGATAATTGTATATGATGAATTGATGATTGATTGTTGTTGTATTGTGTTTTTTTGTTGATTAGATTGATGAGGTGATTGCTGATTGTGAAACTGTTTCGAGCTGATAAAACTACGAGTTTGCAGGTTTTAGCCAATTACGTAATCATATGGATTTGGTTACAACTTGCAAGGTATATGATTTCCACTATTTGTTCGTGTGTGTGTTGTTTTTTAGCTGTTTGTTGTTGCATGATGAAAAATGATTGTTTGAATTTTGTGGGGGTATGAGTTTAATAGGTTGGCAGTGTTTGCGTGAACAAATTTGACTTGAAATGGATTTACTTTTACGAAGATAAATGATATGTTGCATTAATTTACGCAACATGTTCAGGATGCAATTTGTGGAGGAAAAAATAAAAAAGATTCTTTTTTGGTATAAGAAAGCGAAAAGATAGCGTTTTGTGATGTGCACGTGTTGGTCCGACTGATCCAACTCGATATTTTCTAAAAGTTTAGAGGAACATTTTCAAAGATAACTGTTAAAAGTAGCTTTTAATACCAGTTAATGGTTGTAGACATTAGACGAGGGTGGGGAGTAAGTGACGTGTAAGATATTTTGATATTCTTTATTTTCACTCTATGCATTTTCACTTTTTTGTGGGCTGGTTGATTTTGTTACAGTTTTCATCAAAATGGCTTGCTTCAAAAAAAATTCTTAATATTGTTTTCTTTTTTTATTTCTTTTTTTTTCTCACGGACTTTTTTCTTTGAAAATTAAAGAAATACTAGTAGTACACGTTTTAGTTTTTATGTGCACTCTTCACTATAACATTTTTTTTTTTTTTATTTATTGGATAATTGTAATTATTTAGCAAATGTTTGGTGACAATAGTTGCCTGTCTCAGTAGTCTTGATGCACGTTTTATGATACACTTTTCTGATTTTTCATCTTTGTGACATTCACAAGGGTCTCTTTGTTCATCAGTTGTCTTGACATCCTGTAATATTTCACATGCAGGAGAAATTAGCATATTTTCGAATAAAAGAGCTCAAGGATGTTCTAACGAATCTTGGTTTATCTAAGCAAGGAAAGAAGCAGGTTATGTGTTTGTAATTTTTGTTCATTTTGGAATTTTCCCATCACAAATTGGTTATCAGCATTTTTTGCTTTGAAACTGTTTAGTACTTTTGAATGGTTGAGACCTCTTAATCCTCCAGTCAGTGGTTAAAAAGATTTTTCATGTCCATAACTCTTACTCCCTATCCCTTGTTCTTGTCTTAAGTTAAGGTAGACATGCTTCAGAAATTAAATTTCTATAATATCTTTTTTAGTTGGAAATAAAGGCAAGCTAAATTAGTAGAAGTAGGGTGAGGGAAATTATAGATCTTTGTTGGTATCATTAGTAGTTAGGGTATATGTGCCTGAATTAACCAAAGTTAAAACTGAATGTTTGTTTGTCAGTAAGCAATAACTATGGAAACTGTTAACTTCCAGAATTAATTTAGTGTTTTACATTTTTAACATGAATGGCGTTCTACAGTGTCCACGTCAGCAGTACTGTATTACAGTATCTGTTCCACACTTGGCGTATTAAACTTCTGATGATCTAACATTTTAGAAAATGTCTATTCTCTATTCAAATGTTGCTGCAAACCGTTCTTTATAATGTGTTTTTTCCGAATTGTTTAGGTAAATTTTACAACTGATTTGTTTGCTTTCCTATTCTATAGGATTTGGTTGACCGGATATTGACAATTATCTCCGAAGAACAAGGTAAGCTGTTCTATTTAGTGAGTTTAGAATATGCTAAAGACTACTTTGTTCGAAGTATTCTTTAATTCATACAATTATGTCAAGCGAGTTAAGGGATGGAGAGATTATCAGATCACATTAGTTGCAAAGTTGGCAATCAACTATAAAAATGTTAAATGATCCAACTATATGTATATAGAATTTTGCATAATCTGTGACCTGCAAGTATTAAGTTACAACTGTGACATGAGAATAAATTGTAAACCATTTAATTGTCATCAAATTAGTCATTTTACACCAGTTTACTGATGGTAAGGGATAATTTTAGAACGAATGAGAAGATACGCACTATAAATTTTGCATCCTTCCAGCTGTACAATTAAAATGTTATCTTTGAAAGTGTATTCTATAAATTATCTATATTTAGTAGTTTAAGAATTGTCTATATTCAATGTCCGAGACATGCGATTATACTTAGAATGTGATTATCTTTATTTATTACTTATATTTTTTTCCTTTCCTTTCGCAAATATAATAAAGTCAATTGTATATCATCATATGCATGAACATAATATTTGCACCTAGTCATAAATTTATATTATTTATTCCTTGTGCTCTTTGTTTTGAAATGCACTGTAAATTGCACTCCGCGCAAGTCCTTCAAGTAAAAATGGGTGATTTTGAAATGCCAAAAGCACATCTGAAGTGCATTCATATGTGCTAGAATGTCAATCGACTCTTGGGCGTTGAGTTAGAAAAGGAAAACACAAACAGAAACAAAATCCTATCTCCGATCTCTTTAATCTCTATTGCGGTTCATATATATTGCATGAAATAACTATCAATGGAGCCTAAAACCTAATCACAAATTACCTAGTTTCCTGAAGTTAAACAGACAGTCACAGGTTTCAGTGAAAAGTTGCTTCAACCATTAAAGTTTTGATTCCTTGTGTAATTCATTTAGCTTTTCAGATGCCTATGGCACATGTATATTGAAGTCAAACTTAATTACTAAAATTATGAGCCACTGCAGAACATTTAGCATCTAGCTATCAAATTTGAGTGGATGCTAAATAGTGGGAAATTGATAAGCGTGGAAGTATATAGGGAAGAATGGATTAAGCTGATTCCTCTACCATATTAAAATGTCTTGCTAGAGTATGAGTCAGTCGCATCCTTCTAAGTTCTAAGTTCTAACTGAAGTCTCGTGCATGTTCCTGTTCAACACTACTCATCACCCAATGCTTTCCTTTTAGTGCAACCCAAGTTAGAATTTAGCTGACGTGATAACTTGTATATTGCTATCAAGTGCCTGTTTGGCGTGGCTTATAAATGCTTATTTCCTAAAGACTTAGTACACCCCAAACATAGAAATAAACTTGAATATAAATAAAACACAAAATGACCCATTTATGGTTCGTTTACCTTCGATTTTGTGTAAACTTGAATATAAATAAAAAGATAATTAAATAAATGAATAAATGAAAATATTGGATTTTTAGGAAAACTTTTAACAGAATTATATGAAATATATACATTTAAATCATATTTACTTACAAAATTATTAAACTATGTATTATTTTTAAAAATTATAAATATATTCATTATAAGTATTAATATTTATTTAGTGTACTTCGTGTCGTGTCATGTACCCAAAGGATAAACACAAAACGGACACTAAATGTTGGTCGTATACTTTCGTGTTTGTGTACTCAAAGTGCAGACACAAACTCTAAATTTTTGTATCGTTTTCGTGTCATGTAATAAATTGCCGGGTCTATCTGTTTGCCATGTGTTTATGGCCAATTTATGCTGTTTTCAGAAAGTAAGAGCTATGGTCACAATTGTACTTGATGTTTTGACATGAAATGCACACTATGCGAACTCTTGATATACTAACAATAAGTAGTGGTGTTGGTATTACTTTCTACTCTAGCTTTAACAAATGTAGAAAACATTTTCTGTAGATTCTTGTGTGTTGTATCCTTTACAAGTTTCAAACGTTATAGTCTTACTTGTTTATAAAATTTGTTCCTGTGCTTTTCATTAATATTGTGCATTGTTAAGCAGTTTCTGGTGTGCTGGCAAAGAAAAATGCTTCCAGGAAGGACATGGTGGCAAAGCTTATAGATGACACTTACAGGTCGGCATATGTATTTCATTGCTGTAGCATAAACCTACAATTCCTTGCGATTATTTTGATTATAGATATTTCGTATACCTCTAGTATATTTTTTGTGTGTATTATGTATGTCAAACTCCATGTTTGTTGATCTAAAGGTTTTTTTGTCAAGAAGACAGAGCTGAAAAGACTTGCCAATTTAGGGCACATATTTTATTTTTCTTATGTATATAGATTATATTATGCTTCTTGGCCTCTTGTGAAGCTGATTAATTTTTCCAAATCCGGGATATATTAATATTAGTATATTATTTATGTTATTTGCCTTTCCTGTTGGACACGTAAGAATCCCAATTCAAGCTTATACGAGCAAATAACTATTTCTACTTGAATAATGGTCACCCTATGTGGATGACTGATCTGGAAAGTACAGCCGTAAAAGGTAAAAGGTAAAAGGTAAAAGGACCAAACCTCGATTTCCTCCACATCCAACAATGGGTGTGTAGAGTGTAGTCCTATTTGAATCACTCTACAGCAAGTAATTAAAGTATATTTCAACAATAAATCAAACGTATTTTTGATTGAAGTATACCGAGGAGAAAGATAGCAGAAGTTTTTGCTACCATTAGTAATGTGACAAGTCTACACCTGTTCACCTCCATGCTGATCTAGACATGTAGTTTTTGTTGTTCAAAGTATGTGCATGTGTTTGGATATTGCAGCGAGAACATAGATCTAAACAAAGAAAGAAAGAAAAAGTTTGAGACTCAGCAGCTTGTCATCATTTCATGCATCTTTGGCCCCAAGTCGTTTACCTAAAATTCAGATAATTTTCTTTGAACTCATGTTGTCAATGTATAATATCTAGTCCTGTGAGATGCACATGGTCAGGCTTGTAGACAGGGAAAAAATGTTTTGACATCTGTTCTGTTTTCACTAGATTTTTTTTAAAAACATTTTGTGCTTAAAGAGTCATATATTGCTATTAAAAAGTATCATCTTAAATGGGGGTCAATCTTTTGCGAGAATTTTTAGTTCAGATAGTGATTGTTAGAAATATGAAGTCCATTAAGGTGACGCGTAGTATGTGATGGAATCAGGACATAAATAATATGGATTGGTGTATGATGTTTTTAAGAATTGTTGGTAATATAGCATAGTAATTGCTGTTATATTAATATCCAGTTATCCACACAGGCCGCATTCCTATAATAAGCATTTGCTCCCCAGTAATTAGGTTGTGTCCTCCTGCTCTAAGCAGAACAAGTTTTCCTTATCCCCGGGAGTGCAGAATCTCTATCTTGATTAAGTATAATAAACAGAAGTTGGTGAATGGTTCTGGTTTTATTCATATAATCGAGATTTTTACTTCTGCAAGGCAAGTTGTATCTCTAATTAGACACGTTAAAAGAATCGGTATCACATCTTTCCCCGTCTATAGATTTCTGGCACTTGTTTTCTGTAAAATTCGTAAAATGTAATAGGCCCCTCATTGGTCAGTGTATTTCTTATCTGTCTTTTATAACAGAATTGATATGTAGATGTTTACGCATTATCTATTTGTATGTATATATATATATATGTTGTGTTAGGTGCAATTGAATGAAATACATTTAATTAAAGGGAATGGAAGGATGACTCGCAAAAAACGAGTGCAAATTTTTTGAGAATTGGTAGAAAATGGTTATGATGGAGAATGGAGCGTTCTTTCTTCAATTTGGTGGAGTGGAGGGTTAGTTCTAGTTTGGTTGTTGTTAAGAATGGAATGGAGGAAGGAAATTTAAATTTTGTACATTTGCCCATACTATACTTTAAATGTCATTCCATTTCCTCCAGCTTCATTCATCCCAATTCCCAACCCATACACAAAACTAGCAGACTTCCCTCTTTTGGAATCACTCTAATCTCCCTGAAAAATGGCTTATTTGTCAAATTTACAGTATTAGTAAATAACATTTAAAAATATTAATCTTTTAAATGGCTTATTAATATTTTAGCAATAGCAAAAAACAATAAAAAATAATTATTTTACTATTTTATAAAATCCAAAATTTTAATCTTTTAAATCGAATGTGGTTTAAAGTTTAGTTCTATTACACAGCGCGGTAAAAAGAATTGACTGACTTTTTGGAAAAAACCCAGGTTTTTCTGGGATGAGTAACTATTCTGTTCCCATATTCTGATTGTGCCACACTACCATTATTGGTAAGAAGTATTTTAGCATAATGTACAACTTTTGTTGCTGCAACCAGAAAAATGCAGGTCTCTGGTGCAACAGTTGATATTGCATCGAAAGGGCAGGCTCTTTCAGATAGCAGTAATTTGAAGCTTAATGAAGATCCTGAAGATTATTATCAAGTGGAAAAGATTCGTTGTCCCTGTGGTAGTTCATTACACGATTCCGTGATAAAGGTCAGAATTATATTTATCTTCTCTCGTGTTATAAACCCCTCGCTCTCTTTGCCGGCATTTCTTTAGATACCTTCTTTTATGCAATACACAATTATGCCATGTATGTGTGTAATGCATGCTCGTGTACTAGAAGCATGCGTTTCCTTCCATGGACAGTTAAAAAGGCAATTTCTTTTAATAAGAGGCAATCTTTTCGTTTGCCTGAAATATTATTTCTCAAATTTCTCTCTTGATGTTGGATGTAATGCAATAGAGATTAAAAAACAAGAATCTTGTGGTGGGGCCAGAGAAGGGAATCAATGAAGGTTAAGTGACTATAAATGGTCCCAAGTGTGTTTAAAATGCGAGTCTATGATGAAGGATTGGGGTTTATGGTAGAGGATTGGGGGATCATACTAATCTTTTGCTTGGGTTGGTAGTTTTATTCTTCGTACTAGAAAATTGTTATTTGAGAAAAGTAGGAACTAGTTGGAACTTGTGTAGTATACCCGATAATTATTGGCGCAACTCCTTTTATCTCCCTTTATTGGGTTATATTGTCCACCGTGCTAGTAGGCAGATCTACCCATATGATGTGAACACTCTCTTTTTTCTACTATGGAAATGAATGAATTTTTTGATGCTGTTTATCTTTTATGCAGTGTGAGGACTCACGATGCAATGTGGGGCAGCACAAAAATTGTGTCATTGTTCCGGAAAAATATGCAGAACCAGTTGTTCCCGAGACCTTTTACTGTGAACTCTGCAGACTAAGTCGTGCAGACCCGTAAGTGATTTCCATGATTAATTTTAACATTGAAATTCACTGGCATAGTGGTATATAGAGCATCTACATTTGTAGCTGTGATTGATCTCTGCATATTGAACTTTAATTTCAAAATCAATATGAACCTAACATTGGTTTTCTTTTGATAGTCATATGATTATTCAACTTATTTCCATCTTTACAGAGTGTTAGTATATTTAAAAAAAAAATATAGTTAACCTATTTTATAGGATATACCAATGCAGCATTTGGAATCAATTTTGATTCCGCCAACTTGAACAATTCGATTTTACTTCAATGGGTTTTATGATATCTATATAGACATCTACCACACTTATTTACATACAAATGCATGTGTGTGTTTTTTCTTTTCTTTCTGAAGTTGGCTGTTGTTCTAATCTTATAATCCCTTTGTCCCCTTTTGGTAGTCATTTGACTTCTTGGCACCCATTTTAAGGTGTTACAAAAATTATATTTATTATTAAATCATAATTTTTTATTAAATTAAATTACAAGATCTATACTTCTATTTGACATAAATATCAAAGTAATAATATATACAAACATATAAGGGACCACTAAAAGGGGACAGGGTAGTAGTTTTTTTATTTCTTTCTATTCCTTGGGTATTTTGTTCCTTTTCCAGAATGACCTTACTTTTTCTGGTCAATCATTACTTTAATATTTTCAGATAGGAGGTTTTGGACCATTACTGTGGTCAATGCATTTTATTTTAGGCAACATATTATGAGTATTTTTGAGAAAAGAAATGTCTTAGCTAGGTTCTTTATATGCTATTTACTCAAAAAATAATAAGTATGATCTTGAAAACCCATGCTAGTTTTGTGAGGGTTACTATGAAAACTTCAAGACCTGTGCTAATACCCTACATTGATCCATCCTTTGAATGGCATAATATGGAATCAATCAAATTGGCACCATCAACTCTGAAGAAGTGCCGTTATTACAATATAAAAGATTATATGCACCAGTAAACATTGGCAGTTACCTTTTATAGGGGTAGACATGATACGAGCATTGGGAATTATACTGGTCATATTATATAGAATTACATATATACGAGTATACTAGTGAACCATGGTCAAAATGTTTAAAACTTTAAGATATGATATCGTGTAAATATATTCTAATATCCAAGTAAATGTTCTTTCTAGTTGGACATGATTTTAATATTTGTACAGCGCCTTGATTCACTTAACAATTGCCATTCTGATGGATTCTTAAGTTTATAGTAGATTCTTTCATGAGTTCATTTTTATTTATGAGCTAGCATCCTTTATTTGACATCGGATTTTGTATGTGTTACTGACCAAACCTGGAGTACTTGAAATTGCATTTCATTGTACCAATTTAATATCAAGCTTCTATAATCTCATTAATTTACAGTCATCATCAAACAAAATACATTAGTGTTCTAGGTGAGTCTACATGTTGAGACACTTCTTTTGGATAATTCTGGCCGCTATGCAATAAGACATTAAATGCTGATCCAGTGATCCTTGTCAAACCTGAGGGGAAAAATTAGAGAAAAACCATTTCTAATAGGTTATTGATATTTTAGCTGACTGTTCTCTAAGTTGGCTCATTTTTAAATGTTCTTTTATTAAATTAGTGTCATTCTTTACTCCTATCTCATTCCTGCAGCAAAAACCATTAGTGATGATCTTCTGAACTTATTTTCTTGCAGATTCTGGGTAACAGTTGCTAATCCTTTATATCCTGTGAAACTGACTACTTCAAATCGTCCAACTGATGGGTGAGGGAGTATCTCTTGTTATAGCTCCTTGTGTTAATTCTTTGTGTAGTGTAAAGACTATGTAATTGGTACTTCTAATTATAAAGACTTTACGGTTGTTGTCAGTATATTAGGTGATCTATAGTTAACTCTGTTTTTAGTAGAACAGACCCCCGGCGCAGTGCTTCTTGTGATTTAATTTGGTATTATCAGGTGCAGTCAATTGTTCTTGCATGTATGGAGTTTCTAAAGACCATAATTGAGCACTATTATAGACTCGTAAAGTCTTGACAAAGTGAAAAGGCATTTAAATTATCACTTTTCTGTTTAGAACTGATTTTATATTTATGATATCAGTTTATTATTGTGGAATGTGCAAAGTACATATTTTTTCAAACATGCCAAAACTTATTTTGAAGGTTGAAATATGGTTATAATATTGGGGGTTGGGGTTATCGATCTCTGGATCTCTTTTAGTCCTAAATAGTATTTGAGTGTTTTGTTATGTGTGTGATTGCATATATCGTACCCAATATCAATTTTAACCTATAGTGCAATAATTAAAATAAATTTCCAGTACCAATCCAGTTCAGAGTATTGAGAAAACTTTTCAACTTACAAGAGCGGACAAGGACTTGTTGTCAAGACCAGAGTATGATATTCAGGTTTGATTTCTGTTATCTACTTTCTGATAACTTCTACGTTGTATACTTACTGTTATAATAGTTCTCATCAATATGTAGGCATGGTGTATCCTTCTTAATGACAAGGTTTCCTTTAGAATGCAGTGGCCACAATATGCAGACCTACAGGTTAATGGTATGTACTAGGCAAGCTTCATACATCTTGTTGGTTTATTTTAGTAACATTTCTTATTGCTCAAGTTTTCAATCCTCATCTTATAAGATTTCTGCAGACTTATTATATCTCTGTTCATGCTTGCAATACCTTGAAATTTATGATTACTTGCCATCTTGTCATTTTTCATTGTAATATTTGCATGTTGTCTATATAATTGCTCTGATCTTGTCTCCTTTGTTTGGTGTTATTTACTTATAAATTTGTATTTTCTATGGATAGGCGTGCCTGTGCGAGTAATAAATAGACCCGGCTCACAATTGTTAGGAGCTAATGGCCGTGATGATGGCCCTGTTGTAAGTGTTTTCACTTTCGTATATTGCATAATTTTCCTACCAATTGCTCGAAACATGCATTCACAATACCTTTTTTTGCTGTAAATTTTTTAGTTTGATCAACGAGAATAGAGATAGTACTCAAATAGAGCAAATTTATCTTACCTTGTAAAAGGACTTGCAGCTCTCTCTGTTTGACTGTTAGTTCTTTTGTCAGATAACACCTTGGACCAGGGACGGAATTAATAAAATTTCCTTAACAGGATGTGACGCCCGAGTATTCTGTATGGGCATCAGAATTGTAAAGAGGCGTACGATTCAACAGGTAGGCTTGTCTCTTTCCTGGTAGATTTTTTTTTTCTTTTTCTGCAGTGCTGCATATTCAGAGTGTTCCCATTAAAGAATTTTTTCTTACTGTTTATTTTTACTGTAGCCAATTTGTATCTGTTAGCTGACAGAAAGATGTACATAATTTACTGAGTGCAGTTCGATATTGACATAAACAATGTTAGATCTGCAAATTTGAATATTGTTTAGGATTTATATGTATATGTGTGTGTGTGTATACATATAAATAAATAGGCATAACAAATCAAGTGTTCTCCATTATTAAAAGTTGTTGATAATCGATTGGGAGTTTATAAATTCACACTGTGTTCATTATTGAATTTGTGGATTAGCTAATGACAACTGAACTGAGCTAAAGACAAATGTATCAATAATTTTGGAATAGAGGGAGCAATGTTACAATATTCGTATATTACAGATGCCATTACATTGTACAGATAGTTATCTGTATGTCATCTAGTTGTCACTTATTTATCAGTTGCATGCTGATTGTATTATTTTACTGTTTACTGTGATATTGAGTGATGTAATATTGGCAGCGTTTGTTGATCTTACCATTTTATGGTTATGTTATTAATGTTTATGTACTTTTGAAGTTATCTCTACATTTGGTATCACATTTGGCTTGTATACATGCTGAGCCTTTCCAAGAGCGCTTATTTCATATTTTAGTTTTTTTATGTGCACATTCTGGTAAAGGAACCTTCTTCCTAAAAAATTTTGTTGGAAAATATGCCAGGCGTCCCAAGACTCTTTGATCTGCGTATTTTGCTATGAATAATGCTCTTTTATGTAGGCATCTGCATAGCTATTTGCATATTGCAGTTATCTTATCTTCTCTTGTTCAATAGATTCTTGCCATGATTCCAAATGAATCTGATGGGGAGCGATTTGAAGATTCTCTTGCCCGTGTTCGTCGGTGTGTTGGTGGTGGAGCTGACATGGAGAATGCTGATAGTGACAGTGATCTAGAAGTTGTTGCTGATTCTATTCCGGTTAAGCTGTGTTGTCCTGTAAGTAGTAGTCGTTCAGTTTTCTACTATATACTATGAATGCTTATATTTATTAGTTATACATTTTTGTGATTTTATTTTGGTAGTTTTACCAATTGGATGACTTTAAATTCTATATTTTCTATTCCCTGAGGTTTTTTACTTGTGTTAAGTTTCTGTATGTGAGCCATGGTTATTTGGAAGAGAAGTGTTTAACAATTTATCTCTGACATCAGAGAAAACGTTCACATAATGTTGCTAACTTGTACCACTAGAACACTAAATGTTTGTAATTACAACTCTTCTTTTGGTTCATCCTTTTTCCTCTATTCTTTAGTTTATTTTTTTTATAAATGAATTTTAATTAGTAAAACACAATTCAATATCATTTTCAAGTATCTGGATTATAGTAGGGAAAAGAGAATTGGTAATCACTAGGATATGATTCACATGATACGTTCTGATTTTTTTTAAAAAGAATTACTTCATGATTTACCTGAAGCAGTTACCCGGGATTAGAAGTCCCTGTAACTGTAAAAAAGGGGGGGGGGGTTTGGAGGAGGCATTTGTGTGGGTTCTACTTGGTATTAGGTTTGATTACATTTTTTTTACAAAAAAAATGTACTTGTGTAATTATCGCATTCAGCTGTTGGTAATTGTATGATATTAGCCTATCTAATTAGGAATTGATCATGTTCTGGATATATTTTTTGCCCTGTTCTCAGCTTACAATTAATGTTAAAAATATTATTATGCATTTATACCAATAAAATATATTAACTTTACACACACACACATATAAAATTAACACTAAAGTTGCTGTTTATTTTAAAAGTAATAGAACCGATGTATAATTGTTTTCAAGTGAAAATGGGGTAGGATTTTTTTGAAGTACTGTTAGTCCCATGATGTATTGTTGTTGGATTATAAATAATCGTTATGAATATCTACTGGGATTATAATTCCTTGAAAACAAGCAAAACTCTAGCGTCCTTCAAAATATATCTATGCATATTGGTTCCTAGATTAAATTGCAAGTGAAAGTCAATTTTTGATTTGTTTACTTAAATCTTATTCTTTTTAAGAGTAATTTATTTTAGGTAATGTATTGCATGACTATGTGACATAGTGTCAAAGTTCTTGACATGGCATGGTATTTATTATTTATATTTTGAAGTTTTTACTATCATTTTGTAAGTTATGGTAGTAAACCTTGTGATCGGCTACGTGCACCTTTTGTTGTTTATATCCATTGTTACAGAATGCAGGGCCGGCCTTGGGTAAGGCGATCGCCTAGGGGGGGGGGGCTAAATTTTTTCTATAATATATATTTTCGTATGTATGTAATTTTTTATATTTAAGATATAAATTCAATTCAAAATACACTAATATGTAAATATATTTGGGACACCCATTTAATTTAAAATTATATTAAAATTTATTTATTTGAGAACTACTTTTTAAAGCTAAAAACCAACTTGAGTATAAAAATACTAAACACTAATTTAGATAAGGCCTAACTATAATGATCCATTATTATAACATTACTATTCATTATTATAACCATGGTTGTCATGTCGGTCGACTAGTCGCGACTAGACGACTAAGCGGTGGTTGGATGTAGACTCAACATGTCGACTAGCTGAATGTCAATATTTCGGTCGACTAGTCGAGCTGCTCAGTGTATATATTTTTTTTCTGCATAAATTTTTTTACATGCTGCACTACAACATCACAGTTGTATTAGACAATTGTTATTGATTAATTGTTACATATTTTACAAGATTGCAAGTACTTTTATTTGTTGTACTAAATTGTTAGATGATTCTAAGTACTTTTCTTTGTTGTCATTTGTTAGATCTTCTAGCTTTTTCATCATTCTCTCCGTGTTGGATTCTTAATTCCTTAGAATCTGAAATAGAACATTGTGGAATGAGTTGGAACTTAAAACCTAGAACTTAGAAATCTAAAATACATAATATATATACATTTGTGTGTGTATATATATATATATGTATATTGAATTTATAATTTATATCTAGTCGACTAGTCGACTAGCAGGAGGTCCGTCGACAGTCGACTCGCCTCGACTCATCGACGTGACAACCATGATTATAACATTACAACGACACATAAAGCAAATTAGAGTTGGAGAACATTTTCATCTTAAGAAGTTGTCTTTTGTAGTTAAAGCATTAGAACTAATCCTCAATATAACTACATATTCTAACTTGGATGGTATACGAGTTCATTTCCAGAAGTCCTTCATACGTGTGTGTGTATATATATATATTTGAAGCTGGCAAGGCTTGTTGTGTGGAAGTCGTTCATACGTGTGTGTGTGTATATATATATTTAGAAGCTGGCAAGGCTTGTGTGAACGTCTTGATTAATAGATGGAAGGACGGACTTAAGTACTAGCACTTTATGCACATAACTAAGTTTTTTTATATCGTCCTATGTGATGTACTGAAAATTAGAACTCAAGAAATAGAACATGACGCATTTCTAATCTGTTGTTGCATATAAAAGTTGTATAATTTTTTTAATTGTATATGTATAAAAAAAATAGACATAAAGAACACAGGTCATTAATTCCGAATCTCGCCTAGGGCACCCAATCCCTAGGGCCGGCCCTGGTTACATATGGAACTTTCAGGAGTTGTTCAAATATGACTTGGTTTTGGGAAATACAGTGTATTAGTTATTATCATAAGTATCTAGCTCTGCATATTTTGACATGCATAAAGGTATCCATGTATACGGGTATTTGTGTTAGAAGTCAGGTCTTTGGATGAAGCATTTAGTCATAATTGTGGTATGTACGAAGCTAGTGTCTGCCATATAATTGATGTGTATATAATACAGATGAGTGGCTCAAGAATGAAGGTCGCTGGAAGATTTAAGCCTTGTGTGCACATGGGATGCTTTGATCTTGATGTTTTTGTGGAAATGAACCAAAGATCACGCAAGGCAAGCAATTACGAGTTTATATCCTCTTAGTTCATTTAATATCTTTAATAGCAGCTCTGTAAGTAAGCAAGCATTTGTTAAATACGTGTCTGCAGTGGCAATGCCCAATATGTCTGAAGAACTATTCTTTGGAGAATATCATTATTGACCCATATTTTAATCGCATTACATCAAAGGTAAATCACATACTCCAACTGAATTTGTTAAATTTTACACCAGAGACATACTTGTAATACTTTTTTGCCTGATTTAAAGATGCGTAATTGTGGGGAAGATGTAACGGATATTGAGGTGAAACCGGATGGATCTTGGCGTGTGAAGCCAGTAAATGAACGAAGGGGTCTTGGGGATCTTGCACAATGGCACTCTGCTGATGGCAGTCTGTGCATGCAGACAGGCAAGGAAGCTATATCTAAGTCCGAAATTGTTACACAACTTAAACAGGAGTGCACTTCAGAAGGACATACTGGTTTAAAGCTTGGGATCAAGAAGAACCGTAATGGGATCTGGGAAGTCAGCAAACCTGACTCTTTTGGGAATAGGCAACACGGTAATCTCGAAAACAACGGTCATAATATTATAATGAGCAGCAGTGCCACTGGAAGTGGTAGGGATGAGGATCCCAGCGTCAATCAGGAAGGGGGTACGAACTTTGATTTCTCAACAAACAATGGGATTGAGCTTGACTCTGTTCCTCTCATCAGTGACCAGGTATATGGATTCTCGGGCCAGAATCTTTCTGCACCAATAGGGGATCCTGATGTTATCATCCTCAGTGATTCAGAAGAAGAAGTTGAACCTATTATGTCTTCTGGTCCAACGTACAAAGGCAATGGGTCAAATGCTGGATTTACATATTCAGTTCCTGCTCCAGGAATTTCCGATCCTTATCCTGGAGATCCTGGCCTTAACCCTGCAGGGGGTTCAAGCTTGGCACTTTTTAATACTAACGATGATGACTTCGGGGTGCCTCTCTGGCATTTGCCTTCTAATCAAGGAGGCCCTGGTTTGCAGTTATTCGGCTCTGAAGCCGATATCTCAGCTACTTTAGTTGATCTGCCGCATGTTTCACGGCCACTAATGGATAGCTTCTCACTAAATGCCGATACTGCATTAGGCTCATCTCCTATTCTCCCTGACTCTTCTTTCCATAACTCTACTGACATTCAAGATAGACTGGTTGACAATCCCATGGCCTTTGGTAGCAATGATCCCTCCCTACAACTATTTCTTCCTACAAGGCCGTCTGATGAAGCAGCGCAGAATGGTATGATGGGCCAACCAGACATGTCAAATGGAATTTCTACCGAGGATTGGATTTCTCTGAGGATTGGGAATTGTAACACCGGAATACATGGTGATGAGCCTACGGCTGTAAGTGGATCAAATCCACAGCAGCATTTGTCCTCTGAAGAAGGTATGATGGCTTTGTTGGCCGAGACTGGTATGGGCTATGTTTAGTATTTACTTTTCATGTGAACTTTGCAAAATGAAAAGTTTCACTTTAAAATGAAATGTGGGGATTAAGCATGCAAATTAGGTTGTAAATTATATATTTGTGGTGTTTCTTTTAAATTCTATTGCTATGTTACCCGGACACGGTTGCTGATCCAATCTTCTGATTTTCAGCTTCAGAAACTTAGGAATCTTGGATCTGGATATAAAATTGGACACGGGTGCGGGTATTTGGCATGCTAATTAACTTGTAAAATTTGTATATATTTTTTATGTCTTTCTTTTCCAACATTTTATTGTCTTTTACCAATGTAGCTAAAAGGGTAAATTGTAAACTTGTCGAATAGAGTCCTTCAAAAATGTTTTTAAACTCGACTACAAGAGGGTTAATTGTTTGCTTTTAAGATGAAAGATCCAACTAAAATCCAATACCCCACCCATGTTGTGTTATGTCCAACACAGATAATGTAAAGCCAAAAAGTCCGGGTAACAAGCTTAAAATGCTTATGTGAAACTCATGACTGGTTGAGGAGACCAGTTTTAGAATGCCATGTGTGGTAAAACTGGGACAAGCTTTAATTTTCCGTGCTACATATGATTAATCTTTCTAAACATTCCTTATGTTCTTCCCAAGTGACTGGAGAACTAGATGAGCTAAATATACTTGTACTTTGCTTAAACTCAAATGACTACAAGTCTACAACTGTTGTTTCGGGTCTTACTTTTTTTTTTAGCTAAACTTTTATCTTTACCATTCATCATCTACAAATATATGAAAAATCGCATGTTGCTGATTTCTTTTCCCGTATGGTTCTGCAGCTTCTTCGCTTCTTGGTAGGAATGACAACAGATCTTCTAACATTCCTACAGACGACAGTAGACCTGCCAATACAAATGGGGAAGCATCGGGGAGCCCGTTCACTTTTCCTCGCCAACGGCGTTCTGTAAGACAAAGATTCTATCTTTCTATTGACTCGGATTCTGAATGATGGTGTTAATGCACAATTGTTGTTTTCGAGAGAACACCCTTAATATTTCCTGCTGCCCTCTTGATATGGTACAGCCTTCAGATTGGCTAATTTGGGGATAGACTATCTAGAATCAACAGTTAGACTGGTCAGTGACTTATAATGTTGAAGACTGACCAACATTTTACTTGTCAACAAGAGTTTTAGTACAAAGGGCACAGAGTAGAATCAGTTTGAAAATATTTACAGCGTAACAAATTAGTTGGAACTCAGGAACTTTTTTTTGTTGGTGAGCTTTTAACTCTTTTTATTTTCAAGATTTATTTAATTTACTATGTACAAGTTTCTTATTGTCGATGTGTTTTCCATTCTGCAGGTTTACTTAAAATTTTCTCATTACATCTTTATCGGACTTGCTGGTCTACCGGTGAGGGTTTGTAATATAAACATAAATATGGGATTGGTAGCATCCTAATATATATAAGAGAGAAAGAGAGAAAGATAGATAGATTGATAGATCCCTTCTAGAAACACAATGTTTTCTAGCAGAATTGTGTTTGTTCTCCATTTATGTCATTCCGGTGTTAGATATGTTAAAGGTTGATAATTTTAACAGACTTAAAAAAGCAATTTTTGCACTTGCAACTTACAATAGGCATGGTTTCATAAAACTTTTATGTATTGATATTTTCTGGATGACTACCTTTGTGGATTTAGGTAGTATTTGGCGCTGTTGTGATGTGTAGGTATAATTATTTGTCCGTAGTTATGAGTAGAGGTATAGCTGGTTCAGATCCAAAGTCTGGTGTAGGAGAGGGGGACAGTACCCATATGGGGGCAATTCATTTTATGTCTAAATTACAAGAGGGGTATAAATTATCCAATTACACATCATGAAAAGTCTATCAAGAAAGATAGGGGCTCCGTCTCACACTGCTGGATGTGCAGTAATATGTCTACAGAATTAACATCCAAACTTCCGGTCCTTGAATCGGCTAGTAGTTGCATGCAGAAAATAGAACTTTGTCGTGTAGCTATTGAGAGGATTAGAGTAGAGCTGTAAACAAACCGAACTCGGACAAAATTTTAATGAACCGTAGATAAGTTTATTGGACAAAATTTCTTGTACGAACTCGAGTTCGGTTATATTTGAACCGAATACGAACTATTCGCGAACATATTGAATCGAACCGAATACGAATTGTTCGCGAACATCATTTGTATTTTCTTAAAAAAAATAATTTTAGAAATTATTTTAAGTAAAAAATTATATCAAACTATTAATTATATGTTTTTTTATAAATAAAATATTTAATTGAAATAATTATAAAATCTATTTTATATACATATAATATTATAAATATACTATTTTTCTCGAACCGAACTCGAGCTTAATGAACCGAACACGAACCGAACTCGAGTCAAACACCTTAAAAGTTCGGTTCGTTAAGATTATTAGATAAGAAATGTTGTTCGAACTCGAATTCGATAAGCTTATCGGACGAGGTTATCGAGTTCGAACTCGAACGAACCGGATGAGTTTAACGAACAGCTCGGTTCGTTTACAGCTCTAGATTAGAGCATCTCCAAGAGACTCCTAACTCACTCTTTATAAATAATATAAATTCTTCTAACTCATTCTTTATAAATAATATAAATTATTGACTCTTACTAATTTAATATGTACGCATCTCCAACAATGCTCTTTAAATAACTCCTTAATCTATATTTTATTATTAAAAAATATTTTGAATGCATAAAAGAATAAAAGTAAATGGTGGTGAGAAAAATAGTGGGGTTGAGAATATATAATAGTTAAGAGTGTAAAGAGTCATTAAGAGTCTTTTGGAGTAATAATTTTGTTCTCACTCCTCAAATTTTTAGTTAAGAGTTGGAATAAAGAGCCTGTTGGAGATGCTCTTATAAATGAAGAAATGAGGTGCCTAGTATTAGGGTTGCTCATGGGTTGTTCGACCCGTCCAAATCGAACCAACCCAACCCTTAATTTGGCCGACCACATTGACCAATTCGGAACCGTAGGTTAATTGGGTTCTTTTTTAGTTGGGCCGTTTATTATGGGTTGGGACAAAGTTATCTGTTTCTACTATATAAGCCCAAACCATTTTAGTACTAGTTTCGTTTGCAGTCCAGTTATCTGTTTGTGTTATTTGCTCTACTGACCATATGCTAGAGTATAATAGATAAAGAACCCTTAAATAAATTATAAATACGCAGTTCTTGATTCGTTCTTAGGATGTATTAGGGGAGTCCCATTTTTCCTTTTTGTAATTAAAATAATTTTTATTTAACCTAAAATCATCCATTTGGAAGATAATTAATGATCAGTTGTAATAAACATGATTTTTAAATAATGCTAGTCCCTTCATCATGTTTCTTTTGATAGTTTTATTTCCGAGAACAATTAAATAGCAGCACCTTATCATTTTAACATTGCAAATACATGATAATTTCATTAAATTAAGTTGGCTGGTGTTTGTCGTATGTATGCTGATTAGTTTAACGAAATTAACCCAACTCAACCCAACCCGGCCCAACCCATCACATAATTAATAGGGTTGAGTTTTATAATTTTTTTGAGTTTAACGGGTTGATATTTTTGTAACCCATTTTAAATGGGCTGGATCGTTAAAATCGTCAAACCGACCGAACACAGCCCATGTGCAGCCCTACCTAGTATGGTACACTATGTATGGCATAGCTGGTGAGAGACAACTAGAGAGGTATGAAGTAATTTAATTATGTGAAGGGGTGAACGTTGGAGCACAGCATACCTCCAAGGTATGTGTACTGTATGGATTTTGATGTGGGGTGGGGCCCATCATTTTGCTTGCTCTGGAATCTCTCCCTCAGTGTTATGTAGTTGCAGAAGATATTGTGAAAAAATCTGGCGAATGCCAGCCCAAGAGGGCGACAACAATCCATGATGCTATATATAGTAAATAAAAGGAATTCATTAGAAAAGGTGGTGATGAACCCGGTGGGTTAACCCTGCTATGGATGAAGGAGCTTTGTTACCGAAAGTATATACAATGTCTGCGTAATGAATAAATATATATAATTGCTTGGTAACGGGTCAGTCCACATAGATGTGATAAAAACAATCATCTTGTTGTATTAGTAGATGTGTTTGTTCTTTGAACTTGTCAGAAAAATCAGGAGATGGAGCTTTTGTTTGGAATTGAGATCGAGTTTTCACTACACAATAGTGCGACTCATCAATTCACCATAAATACACTATAGTGTCACTCATCAGTTCACCTTAAATGACCCCAGACTTGTCGCAGAAGATGAGCGTTTTCGGTGGTAGCGTCTTGGACCCATTTGGCTTAACTTAAAAATATAACCTACTTCTAAATTAACTTAAATAAGGTATCAAAATTTAAAGTTTAAAACTAAACATAATGCTGCATCTGTACGCTCAATTCGAAGAAACAGTGAGCGTCGGGGGTTAGTTATTTTGATTAGCTAAAATAATATAAAATAATAGTTAGCTAAAATTAGATGATGAAAAAGATATTTTGCTCCAATGCTATTATCAATAATGATTAGCTATTCTTTAAAAATAATAATAAGTATTAGTTTTAAAATATCAAGATTAAGTGGATGATTTAGGTCATTAGATTTATAAAGAGAATATTACTTTAATATTTTTAATTGGGCAGAGCTGATGGGGGCAATTATAGATAATGGTTACCCAATTAATAAAGGATCATTTTAGCGTTATCTAAAAATTTAGTTAACAGATTGTGCTCTTGAAGAAGCAAAAATCTTAACCGTTAGCTAAAATTTGTTGTCCACGTAGGATATAGCTAACAGATAAGTAAGGATTGGAGATGCTCTAATAACCACAGACAGTGTGACCTCCGTCAACACAAACAATCTGGCCAGTGATATAAGAAGCTGCAGGCAAGCAAAGGAATGCCACTACTCCAGATACTTCCTTTTGTTCTCCAGGGCGACGCATCGGAGTCCGATACACCATCGCATGTAATATTTCTTTGTGTCCTGGATCCTCCTAACCATATCATAATATCAGAAAAGAGCAACAATTTTAGAGTATAGGTAGCACTTAGAAGGAGCAAACACAGGCTTAAGGTATGAGGGGCCCAAAAGTTTCATCTCATCCCGGGCATGAAAAGTCCTTATATTGTAACTAAATTGTTTAGATTTAAATCTTGAAAATAATATTCAAGGAATTATCGAACAAAAGAGAAAGGTATTAAGATTAATCACCAAACTTACTTGTATTCCAGCAACAATATCAGTTTTGATGACCCAAGGCGCAACACAGTTGACACGAATATTGTGTTGTGCCCATTCACATGCTAAACTCTTTGTCAGTTGGTTGATTGCCCCTGTGAACATGGCATATGAGTATGTGCTTGTGCGTGTTTAAGTTACCACTTACCAGTTCTACTAAAAATGAGGTAGACTTAATTGGATCTTGTATTATATTTTAAGAATGCTTGCGTACACATACCTTTGGAAGATGAGTAGATAGAGACCAAAGGTAAAGCGACGACACCAGCGACCGAAGAAATAAACACAATGTTCCCATTCCCTGAAGCCTTGAGTAAAGGATATGCAAGTTGACACAGATGGTAAGAAGCCTCAAAGTTGGTACCCATTAATCCTCCGCTGTGAACTCTGTAGTCTCCTTAAGTAAAGCTATGCCAGCATTATTAACCTAAACATGTATTTTTTTTCGCATTTATTGCATTAAGTAACCTCAAAATCAAACCAAGTAGTCTGTAATAAAAAACAAATGAAAGCATACCAGAATGTTGAGCTTTCCTCCATATACAGAGGCCACAGATTCCATCAGCTGCTCACGTTCTGATGGCAATTTTAAGTCACATATGGATCCTGTGACGTTAAAACCATGGGTTTTCCATTCTTCTAAACATTGATCAAGGGTTTTCTTATTGCGAGCACATGTATAAATTGCTGCTCCAAACCCACCTAGCTCTTCCACTATTGCATGCCTACATAATGAAATAAAAGAGCATAACTGATAAATATACCATAGCATGTGATAGTTCCTGATCTTCTAAAAAGTATAAACTCTACAAGAAAAACATAAAAAATTATAGCAAATCATAAAATCAGCGATTGTTATAAATGGACATGCTATTGAACCCTATCCCACGAGTTCCGCCGGTGACCAGAGCAGTCGCTCTGTCAAGAGACCATCTTTTATCTCCTCCGCTGCCAATCTCCGTCCTAGGCATTGTTTTAAAACTTAAACCAAATGAAATGATGAGCATGCTATTGTCATATTAAAATTACACACACACACACACATAATTTGACTACTTTGCAAGGAAACATTAAACTTTGTCCAGTGCGTATACAAAGGTGGCTACTTTTTGACTAACATAACATTTGATTCTTCCGCAAAAGCTCAGTGCGTAATGTTATTGTTGTAGAAAAATTAGGAGAAGACCAATGATAAATCATCGTATATGAAACATATACGGTGTAGATCGTGTTGTTCCAATTAAGAATTTGGTCGAAACAACAAATGTGAAGGTTGAATCCTAATTGAGAGGAAATGTAGATTTCGTATAGAATATAATAGTCTGATAAGTCATTTTCTTAAAACCTTAAAGTTGTAGAAGAACCGGTAACTTAACATTATGAATCATATTTGACAAACTTGGTGGCTATGGAAATTTGGGGGAATGGTGACACTAAAAAGTATAATAAGTCTGTAATCCGTAGCAATATCTATCCGGAAATATGCTTTTGGAGGATTGGATGATGCTAAATGGATTTCCGTAATTATTTTCTACTCCTTTGCTTGGGGACTGTTGGTATGATCTATATACGTTCTAGCTTTTAAACCTCATATTCTCTTTGTATAAACGTTCTTGGCTACTTTTGTCAGATGTTTTGCGTGTCAATTGGGCTGCGCTTCAGTAATGCAGTTGCAATAAACCAAATATGCCGTAATAGAAAATGTAAAAAACCTGAAGATTACAAAACAAATCTGATAAAAGCGAGAGAGGTGAGGTGCAGGGGAGGCAGTCATACAAGAAGAAAAGGATGTCTAACAAAAAAGGATAAATCAGAAACAGCGTTAAGGCAGTCATGTACCATGGATTCATGTTTTCTATCATTTTATTCTCTCTTTTTTTTGTAATTCACGAAATAAATAGGACCCTGCCTTTCTTTCAAAAAAATCCCAAGTAATTTTATTATTGAGATTCATATTAATAGACGCCTAGTACATTACATTTACGCGAAAATAACTTATTTTTCATAAATTTTGGAAATTTTAGAATTATATATATATATATATATTAATTGGCATGTCATATTATGAAGAAGTATAATATATACTTATCAAATAAGAGCAATACATTTTACCTTTTTTTGCATGTTACAGAGCACTTACGTTTCTTAAAAATTCCACATGTTAAGGAATCACATATCCATAATATGATTCTTACAGCAATTAAACTTCTGATAAAGTTCTTCTGAGTCATAAATCAGCTGTTTCTTGTTCTATATTCTTCTTTTTGTGTTTTTTTCTATAAAAGTATGTTTGTACATGATAATCCCTTCGGGGCTTTTCTAATTTTTATATCTCTCTGACATATATCAAGCACATTTGATCTCTTTTCAAGTTCTTCCCCGCCCAATCTCTTTAAAAATTTGTACAACGCCACTGCCAAAAAGATGGTGTTCCTTAATGTTCTAGTCATTAGCATGATTTTTTTGTTTGGGGTCGTCCTCATAGTGCTTATAGCAGAGCTGTGTTGTCTATTATGGTGGAAAAATCACTCCAGTTCGGCCAAGGTCCGCAATTCGCAGGAACACGCAGACGTGATTAATGGGAATGAACAAGATTTAGAGGCAGGAGGAGATCATGATGATAAGCATTTGGAGCAGCTGAAAAGTTGTTGCAGTGAAAGTGTGGATATAGAGCTTATGAGGCTACACAATCTTAATGGGCCACCAAGATTTCTTTTTACAATTAAGGAAGAAACAGAGGAGGATTTGGAAACAAAGTGTTTGAATGATTTTCTTGCTTCTACTGATCTTACTCCTTTGGCTTCACCAAAATTAGAAGTTGAGTCTTTAGACCGTACTTGTAATGTTAATGATTTTGATCATCTCTTTGAGTCGTCCGTAGATGCAGAGATTAGTAATTTGAGATCTTCTTCGCCACCTTCTAAGTTCAAGTTCTTGAGAGAAGCGGATGAGAAATGGCTGAGAAAATTGATGGAACAAGTTGAGAAAGACTGTCAAGTAAATTGTGATGGCATGTAAGATGATGTTGTGCGGTAGTATTTGCAAGGAACAGATACAGTTTGATACTCATTTGTCTTTCCGATTTCAGTTAGATGTAATTTTAAATAAATTTTGCAAGTCCTCAAGTAATCAGGAATCATTTGTTTAAAGTCCCAAAAGTATTACTCCAATGCTTCCATATACTTCCATGAGCAATTCTCCTTCCTTGGCTATAGACTCTGAGGACACAGAGTAGCACTTTGTAAAAATTTCGGATATCTACATAATAATAATTTAGTAATAGGACTTGGAGCTCAATCAAGCTCACTGATATTACTATGATGACCAACAAACAATATAGGAGCTTCTACCTCCAATGCACAACAGGACGCTCATCAAACCAACTTTGGCAGGCGAGTTCGCATTAGACCTTTTTCCCTAATATATCTATTAATTACCAAAAACAAAATGATTAGCAGTTCTTAAGTAATGTTTTAAGCATTTGCTGGTGATTCATGTCATTGCCTCCGTGTAAAGTAGAAAGTTCAGCAATAAAGTTTACAAATGATATCAGTATCATTAATGGCTACTGAGCTCTTTCTTGTTCTTTTGCTATTTATTTAGTAGTGTGGCTGCATACCATTCAATTGCTCAACTTAAGTTGACACGTGTTACAAGAAATATAGGAAATAAATACCAACTAATTGTAAAAAAAAAAATGGAGGAAATTTGTCAATTTGCTTATAATAAAGAAAGCACAAATAGCTTGAAACAAAGCACATAAAAGGGCAGTCTACTTCAGGCGACATTCAGATAGTTGAGAAACTAAGAACGAAACAGTAGTTGAAAAAGAAAATGCATGAACCGGAAACTAGAAACTACATCCTTCATGAAGTTCAAAGCACTAATCAAGCACCATTCTAACCTTTCTTTGCTAGCTTGCCAACAAATACATCCGTATTGGATCCGAAGGAGGTCCTCACCAACTCCAAAGCCTAAAATTGATGAACATAAAACAAGGAATCCAATAAGAACAGAGCCAAAAACAGACAACATGCTAGAAAACCATATACTGAGCAAATAACACTGCCCTTGTGGATAACAAAAGCTGGCCCCAAAGAAACAACTGAATGCGGTACAATCAAATGAATATGATAAGATTCCAAACCCCCCACATACATACAAACAAGCCAAAGAAAAAGAAGGCTTCTTATTTTATATTTTCCATGCAATTTTTTCTCTGCAAAAGGAATTTTCACCCTTATTTCCGAAAATATATCAACATAAACTCTACTGAAATTATTCAAGGTTTACAACTCAAAATATATTTCAACTATAGAAATCATCACAATGCACCCCTGTAATCCAATAATAGAAGGAGGATCCAGGACTGAAACAGAACAAGTTTAACGACACCCTCTACTTTCAGTTTTTTTAAAGACAGCCCTTTATTTCTATGACAATCTCTGCCTCAAAGAGGTGCAAGTATTTTTCCCGTTCCTAAATCCGCCCGGGACCTAGTAGAATGCTCGGTTATCATGCCTTACCTAATCTTGAACTGGACATTTCACAAGTTGCTCATGATTACAAATAACGGTATATTCATTTCAGATTTTAAAGGATGGTTAAAAATCTATGAATTTTAAAAGATTTTCGTTAATTTTAATTGTTCGCAGATTTTAATGGAGTTGATCCAAAAATCTTGTAAGATTTTGTGGAGTTTTTCAGAAATTTATCAAAATTTCATTTACTTTCAAGATATTAAAAATGTACTAGCAAATCCATCAAAATTCACAATTTTTTAAAATAAAAGAAAATACATGGATTTTTAAATACCATCATATTTTGATGGATTTTTAAAAATCTAAATTGAATACCACCAAATTTTGATTGACTATTTAAAATCCAAATTGAATCCACTCATATTTTAAAGGATTTTTTCCAATTCTTGTTGAATACCTTCAGATTTTAAAAAATTATTTAAAATCTAAATTAAATATTCCATAATTTTCAAAATCCTCAAAAATCTGAATTGAATACACCTCAAACTCAAAACACAGCACAAAAACACATCCTATAGCAGATAAGGGAATCACTCATTTCCCAAAAACTGAGCTCCACTTTGGACTAATTAATCTACAGCAATTTTCAAACCAGCCAATTTTATTATTATATTTCTTTGAAATAAAACCCCCATATCTTTCTAATAATAATGGGCCTCATGTCCACGTATGCATAAAAATCAAATACAATTAAAATCATCCAACTCATAAAAAATTAGTTGTTAGAGTGTGTTCAGGGGCGGAGCTACATTGATCCCAGCACCTACTTTGACCCTCCCTGAAATATTTATTTATTTTTAATTTGTAAATTAATTCTTAGCGATAATTAGGTAATATTAAATAAACTATATTGAAAAGCCTAATTATAAGATAATTATCAAATAATATTAATTAATATTAAATTATCTAAAGAACATATATTTGGTTCGTAAAATAGAGATACAATTCGTTTCACAAAAATAAAACTAATATGTTAGATTTCTATATCAAGTAAAACAATGCAAAACTATAATTATAGTGGAAAATTTCATAACTGATTCGATTATTTTTAACCACATAACTATTTTTTACAAGTACCAATTTAATATATAATATTTGATATTAATATATTAATTTTAATTCATGTTTCGCACATATTATGAATAATTCTCTACAAATATTAATTCGATATTTTTAGTCTCGGTCCCGTATTTTGGGTTATCAACTATCAACTATCTATACTAATAAGCGAAACCATGTTTAGGTCCCAAATCTTGGTACTCACTAAAAATTATGCAACTATTTTTAAAATTTTATGTAATAAAATCTCAACTGACAAAAATTAACTTTCACTCTCTGTAAATTTTATTTTCCTTCAATTTTTATTTGTTGCTGAACATCCAAGCGTCGGTTTACTTTAAAATAATCGTATTAATGAGTTAACATGTTAGATTTGTATAAATAATTAGGTGCATGCATAACTAGAACTATATAGTGAAATTTTAGAGTTACACTTACCTTCGTTTTTTTAACTACATATTTTAATAGCATTTCATCTATTATATTTATATCTCTATTTTACATGGATTATGAATTTCAATTTTATACAAATAATAATCTGATAATAATATTTTTAATTCCCCGTCGGTGTTTCACACGGATCACCTACTAGTGTTGAGTAATGCATTTACTTGATAAGTAAGCACAGATGGTAATTAACCAGTTAAATATTAATGTCAAACTCTGTCTCGCCATTTATACCACCTTCAAATTTCAATTTTTGTGATCCACTTATTATATATTTCGATTTTTGGGTACCATATATCTTCTTAACATTTCATTGGCAAAAATCGATATTCAATTTAAAACAGTAGAAGCAAAATAGTGTCTACAAGGTACCGTGCACAATCTTGGTTCATCTGAAATTTGTGACAAAGCCAAATGATATGAAATTTATATTTTTTATTAATAAGTGAAATTACGTATAATTTGGTGCTAAAAGTACCAAAATACCAAATTTTGATATTTACATGACATAAATTGACTTCTATTCTCTATAAACTTTGTTTTTAACACAAATCGACTTCTATTCTTTGTAAATTTTATTTTCTTTATAGTTAGTGTTCATTCAATCGTCTATTTACTTTATAAAATAAAAAATGTTTTTTAAATGATTTATAAATTATATTAAAAATTAATTAAGTTACGTTAAATTAAGTAAAATAACTTATATTTATTTTTAATTTTAGAAAAATTACAAACTAGGTAAACTATTAACACGAATTGACTTATATTCTTTGTAAACTTTATTTATTTATAAATTATATTAAAAATTTATTAAGTTTCGTTAAATTAAGTAAAATAACATATATAAACTTTTATTTTGAAAAACTACTTTGTAAACTTTATTTTCTATAGTATTATTTTAAAAATAATTAAGTAATAGCAGATGACTTTAGTAACATTTATTAACTTTGAAACTGAAAATTACTGATTTAACAATCGTATTTGTTACTGTCCATCACAACGTTTATTTACTTTAAATTAAAAAATATATTTTAACAGTAACAGATTTATGAGCTGTATTTAGATTATATTAAGTAATATTAAATTAAGTTTAATAACATCTGTAATCTATAACAAATGATGTCAAAGAATTATGCCTCAGAAGAATGTCAAAGAATTATGCCTCAGAAGAATGTCAAAGATTACTGGAGGTAATAATTTCATCAACATCAGGCAAGAGCAGAATATCAAAGGATGGAAGATTTCTGAATATAAAAGCTAGTTCTTTGTCAAGTTACAGGATAGGGATGTTAGCTAGATATCATAAGCCAAATTTGCTGAAACTAATAGAGGCTCTAGCTGACACCCCCATCCTAGAAGAATTGGAAATACTTGTGCAAATTAAGAACATAATTGAGAAAGAATCAGACAGCTCAGTCTTTACTTAATTATTGTAAACTGTCCAATGTACAAGTGTTGTATCAACTTTTGTATCATTTTATTTTCATTCTTTAACTCGGGGTTAGTCTTGTTAACAGGCATGAATTTGTGATAAGCAATCTTCTCATAAATTGGGGTAGATTGTTGTGCAAGACATGCCTGTATCATAACAAGACTAAGTCATACTGACAACCCTAAGATTAGTTGTATTGTAACCTTAATTTGTAATTCATACTTGTAACACTTAATGTCTGTAAAATGTAAATGGAGCAGACTGGAGCATTTTTCTCTAAACAGTGTCAAGCCTAAGAATTCTATCTGGAAGAAGATCAAGAAGATCATGCCTCAGAAGAATTATGAAGAAGCTTGGAGTTGAATAAATCTGTTTGGTGTAAAACATTATAAGTCAAGATCTCTACAAGTCACAGAATTAGTGTTATAGAGAAATCATTCGAGAACTCCAGAATGACTTATCGAGAAGTCATTTAAACTCCAGAGAGTACCGACAGATGAGTAACATCTACCCGACGGATGAGCAATATCTACTCGACGGAACGGGAATGTCTACTCGACGGATAAACCATCACTACTCGACGGATAAGCAACATCCACCGGGTGTAGAGAACTCAGGAATTGTCTATCGAGAACTCAGAGATATCGACAAGTATACATTCATTAGAGAACTCTGAGTTATCGATAAGCCAAAGTCCATTAGAGAACTCTGAGTTATCGATAAACCAAAATTCATTAGAGAACTCAGAGTTGTCGATATGTCTAGGCAACAATGAAGTCTCAGAGATATCGACAAGCCAACATGCCTATCGAGATGTCGAGTTCTCTACAACTTAACTGGAGATCTCGAAGTGAAGAAATTTCTCTAAGTACAGAATTGCAGAACAGTTCAATATCCAAGGTTGCAAATCAACAAACAATTCACACAGCTGGATTGACAAGTCTACAAAAAGCAGCTTGAGAGATGTGCAAGATCAATGACAAAGATTAACTGACAGAGAAGATTAAAGCAATCACGGGATGTTAAAGATATGCTAAGCCAGAAATGGAAGATTTGCTTTTCTATAAATAGAAATGACAAGTGACAGTTTAGAAAAGCTAATAGCATGTTTATTATCTACTGTGTAAACCAACAGTTAACTGAGTTATAAAGTTAACGCTGGTCCTCTAGTTAAGTTAAGAAGAACAATCAGATTAGAAAAATTATGTGTTCTCTCTCAAGAAAGAAGCTAAGTTCTAAAACAAGAACTTAGAGATTTTGTAGCAAAACATTGCTTGATTTTTAATATAAAATTAAGTGAGTTTTGAAGATCTTTGTTTTACATATTTGCACAGCTATTTATGTTTAACGTCCATTTTACTAAATCATTAACAACAACCAACTGTTAAAGCCTAAGTCGATCGAAAATAAAACATTTAAGCCAAAACACATTCACCCCCCTGTGTTGTATTTATACCTAACAAGTGGTATCAGAGCAAAATATGAAAGTAAACAAATTAGATCTTGGAAAAATGAATACACAGAAAATCAATAGTATCAAGATTCCTCCCTTTGATAAGGCCAATTACACTTTATGGAAAAAGAAAATGTTGTTGTTTATAAGAATGGCCAATCATCTTTACATTGGTATCCTCAAGAATGGGCCATTCACTCCTATAGTTAGAGTTGATGAAACCACAGATGGAGATATGGTTATTCCAGCTCATTATGCTCCCAATGATCCTTCTAAGTATACTGAACCTGAAAGAGAGAAAGTTTCCCTAGACAGTGCTTTGCAACTGATACTAATTGAGTCACTTGACACTGTAATGTATAATAATATTGTCAACTTTGACACTGCTAAACAGATCTGGGAAAAGATTGAAATACTTTGTGAAGGAACTAAGGAGGTTAGGTCAAATCAAAGAAGGATATTGATTTCTCAGTATGAGGGTTTTATGGCTAAACCAAAGGTGGGTATTACTGATGTTTTCGAAAGGTTTAATAAGTTGATAAATGACTTGCGACTTCATGATAAATTTTATGATGTTGAAGAAGTGAATTTGAAGTTCTTGCTCACTCTCCCTGACCATTTGGAACAAAAGATCTCTGCAATCAGAGAAGGAAGGGATCTGAGTAGAATCACACTGGAAGTGCTCTATGGGGTTCTGAAAACTTATGAACTTGAAATAATTCGAAAGAAGTTAAGGGATGGTCAAGGATATGTAATGGATGGCTCAAGTGCACTGATTGTGAATGATGGTCATAAGGGATGGTCAAGGATATGTAATGGATGACTCAAGTGCACTGATTGTGAATGATGGTCAGACTTCTAATGATGAGCAAAGATCCCCAACTCCAGCAATTTCTACAAGTGAGAAAAGAGTTAATGACACTGAAGAGCAAGTCATACTGGAATTGGATGAAGAAGATGAGTTCTACACTCTTGATGAGCTTGATGAGCTAGACAAATCAATGGCTTACTTGGCTAGAAAATTCTCTAATATTAGAGTACATAAACCAAGATTTTTCAAGAGCAAAGGACAGTTCTTCAACAAAGACAACAGCTGGAAAGGAAAAGGGAAGTACACTCCTGATAGCAAAACTGGCTACAAAACTGGATTTGTTGATAGATCAAAAATAAGATGCTTTAATTGTGATGAGTTGGGCCATTTTGCTACAGAATGTAGGAAACCTAAGAAAGCAAAGAAAGACAAAGCCTATCTTGAATTGGAAGCAAAGTATGATGCTCTTCTAAAGAAGCAACAAGGGAAAACTTATATTGCTGAGGGCAAGTGCTGGGATGATTCAGATAATGATGAAGATGAAGAAGTTGGAAACTATGCACTCATGGCCTTGGAGCAAGGAGACTCTTCATAATCTAAATCACAGGTACCAACTTTCACCACAATTGATTTAAATGTGAGTCAATATAAGGAAACTGTTGAAAAGATGAGCACAGAAATGTTCCACATTCATACAAGCATGGTTGCTGCAAATGAGGAAGTTTGCAGATTGAAAAAGATCAATGAAAAACTTGAGAGTGAAAAACAAGAGGTTGAATTGTTGCTGGTTGAGCTTGATGCTACTAAACAAGAAATTGCATACTTAAAGAATAAATTAAAGTGTGCAATTGAAATTGAAGCAGTGTTGAGAGAAAGGCTGGAGAAGAATGAAGTGAAGCTGAAATCCTTCAAAAATGCTTCTGAGTTGATTGGACAATATCATGAAAAGAACAAGCCTTGTGCAAATATTGCCATTGGTCTTGACTATGAGGGTTTGAACAGCAAAAAGAAGTCTGTCAGTGACAAAGGAAAATCAACTGAAGCTGAGAATGTTCCAATAATATTGAAGAAAGTTGAATCACCTTTGTTCAAGGCATATGATGTGAACTTCAGTGAAGAAGAGTTGATCATCAAACAAGAGATAGTTGATGAGGACAAGCAAAAGAAAAATAATGAGACAACTCAGTCTTCCATCCCTGTTGAAACACCAAAAGCCAATCAAGAAACTAAGGAGCTTGTGAAGGAGATTAAAGCTGAAGAGGTCAAAAAGAAAAAGAAGAATAGAAATGGAAAGATTGGGATAAACAAAAGCAATAATTTTTCTTATGTTGCAGATGCTTCTAGAAAGAGTTGTGAGAAATGTGGATCAATGAATCACCTAACTCATATTTGTAAAAAGGTTGTTAGCAATCCACCTGAAGGAGTCTGCAAGTACAATGAAGCTAATGCTAATGATCCCTATTCATTCTGTGACAAGTTTGACTGCATTCTCTGCAACATGAAAGTGATGAAGAGTTGTCACAAATTGAGAATTGATCTCATGGAATAAAAAATTGATTCTGTATCTGGAAGGGAAAATGCTCAACAGTCTATGAATTCCATTTTATCTCAAAATTCTCATTCTACTTCTGCAAAATCAGTTAACAAGAAGAAAGTACCCAACACAGCTTGGGTAGCTAAACACACTTAATCCTCATTGTGTGCACGACAAAGGAAAAAAGGTCATATGGATCATTGATAGTGGATGCTCCAGGCATATGACAGGTGATAAGGCCCTGCTATCACAATTAGGTTGTGTTTTGATGCAGCATGATAAAGTCATTTCGTATTCGTATAAACAACTGAAACCTCATGAGCAGAAGTATCCTACTCATGATTTGGAACTAGCAGCGATAGTATTTGCCTTAAAGATTTGGAGACGTTATTTATATGGAGAAAGATGCGAGATTTATACGGGTCATAAGAGCTTGAAGTACATATTCACGCAAAAGCAACTTAATATGAGATAAAGGAGATGGTTGGAGTTGATCAAAGACTATGATTGCACAATTAACTATCATCCAGGAAAAGTGAATGTGGTGGCAAATGCACTAAGCAGAAAGGAAAGACTGAACATGTTGACGATACCCGAATAATTATATAAGGAATTTCAGAAATTGGACTTGGAAGTCAGAATTTGCAAACCTGATGAAGCAAAGATGTACAGTATGACTTTTCAACCAGAATTGCTAGAGAATATAAGAAAGTGCCAAGACGAAATAATGAATCAGGATATCAATCGGTTGGTTGGAGAAGAATTATGCACTCAGAAGGACGATCAAGGTATTCTCAGATTTTCATCCAGAATTTGGATACCACCAATGGCAGAATTGAAGAGTGAAATTCTATAAGAAGCTCACAACTCAAGGTATTCCATTCATCTGAGAAGTACCAAGATGTACAGAGATTTAAAAGAGAATTATTGGTGGCCAGACATGAAGAGAGAAATTAAAGAATGGGTTAATAAATGTTATACGTGTCAGAGAGTTAAGGCGGAACACTAGAGACTGAGTGGATTATTACAGCCACTAGAGATTCCAGAGTGGAGCACATTGCTATGGATTTTATAGTTGGCTTACCAAGGACAAAAGCGAACCACGATGCTATTTGGGTTATAGTGGACAGACTAACCAAATCAGCGCATTTCTTTCCTATCAATGAAAGATTTTTACTAGATAAGTTGGTTTACATGTATCTGAAGGAAATAGTAATGCGTCATGGAGTCCCTGTGTCTATCGTATCTAATCGTGATCCACGATTCAATTCAAGATTTTGGAGAAGTTTCCAAGAATGTTTGGAAACTAAGTTACATATGAGCACGACTTATCATCCACAGACGGACGGCCAAAGTGAGAGAACAATCCAAACAATCGAAGATATGTTACGTGTATGTGCCACTGATTTCAAAGGAAATTGGGATGAACATTTGCCCTTAGTGGAGTTTGTTTACGACAACAGTTATCATGCCAGTATCGGAATGCCTCCCTATGAAGCTCTTTATGGACGCAAATGTCGATCACCAGTATATTGGGACAAAGTCGGAGAACGTAAGATACTTGGACCTGAGTTGGTACAGCAAACCAAGGAAGTTGTTGAGGTTATTCAGAGAAGGCTAATTGCAGCACAAGATCGTCAAAGGAAATATGCAGACCAATCCAGAAAGGATATGATATTCGAAGAAGGAAATTTAGTATTACTCAAAGTGTCACCGTGGAAAGGATTATCGAGATTCGGAAAGAAAGGGAAGTTGAGTCCTAGATACGTCAAACCTTTTGAAGTTTTGAAACGCGTCGGCAAGGTAGCATACGAATTGGGGTTACCCCCGCACATGGGGCATATTCATAATATTTTTCACGTATCGATGCTTAAGAAGTATAATCCAGAATCTAGGAATGTAATTGAGTATGAGCCGATAGAACTTCAGGAAGACTTATCGTATGTAGAGAATCCAATAGAGATTCTGGAAAAGAGAGAGAAGGTATTGAGAAATAAAGTTGTGAATTTAGTAAGAGTATTGTGGAGAAACCCTAAGGTTGAAGAATCAACCTGGGAGTTAGAAAGTGATATGCGAAAAAAGTACCCTCAATTGTTTACTTAGGCAATTTTAAGGACAGAATCCTTTTAAGGGGGGGATGACGTAATATCCGGGACATGATGTGTAATTATTTTTATCATTAAATGATTATTATGTGATTTTTGGTGAATTATTTGATGATTGGTGATATTATTTGAATGTTCATATGTGGTAAAGTCTAGGTATGTTAATTTTATTATGTCCAGAATAAAATATAGAGAATTAAGGTATTTTTCTCGTAATTTTTGGAGTATTATATGATTTTATATTGATTTATGAATTTATTAACTATTTTATGAATAATTATTAAATTATTTTATAAAGCCGAAAATCGTCCAACCTCAACCGTTTTTACATTTTTATAACCCGAAACTCTTCCGAAAACTCCTTCCTAACCTAATCTTGTAATTCCGAATATTTTCCATATTTTGATTTTTTCGATCCGGATTACAGTTTGACCCGTGCGCGGCCCGGCGCGATATTTTCAATACGCTAACCCTTTTCGATAACATTATTTTCGTACAATCGTTTTATAAAAGCCCTGTTTTGATAATTATCCGAAATATGATAACGTCTAACCAAAACAGGATAGTACTTATCCAAAACAGGATAGTGTTTATCCAAAAAGGATAATGTTTATCCAAAACAAACGTATTTATCGATCCAACACGATCCAGAATGTACTAATATTCTGTAAATATAAATAGCTCTTTCTTTTTTCATTTTCACGCGCAAAATCATAATCAGACAGTACAAACCCTGAAAAACAGAGAAAATTTTATAAAAACACCGTATTCTTGAAAATCAATCGCACAAACGAAGGCGTTATCAAACTCCGATTCGGGCGTGCAATATATCAAAACGAAGCTCTCAAAATCTTCTTTCTGAATCAACCATTTTTTTTGCCCAGAAATCAAGGTATTTTTCTGATTTAATTATTTAAATTCGAATTAATTATGGATTAAAATATGAATTTTTTTTCTTGATATTTTTGATATGATTTGATGGCACAATCGTGTAGATCTTTTCTTCCTGGTCAATTTGGTATATTGTATGTCAAAAATTGAGTTCAATAACATGGTTAAATTTGAGTTTGATTCTCGGATTGTAAATTATGGTTTATAACCGTTTGAATGTTCTTAATTCGAATTAGGGTTATCTTTTCTGTTGATTCTGGGTAAAATCAGATACCACCACTGCATTCAGGACGTTCCCAGGAATCAAAACATAATTTTTAGTAGATTTAAGGACTCTTAGTTTAGCAGATCGTAAAGTTGAAGTTCGGTGGCGGCGAAAATTTATGTCGACTTTTCCGGCCGATTTAGCGACTGTTTGAGTGATTCGTTTCTGCAGAGGGGTTCCTGGAAGTAAAACCTTTATTTCCTGTTAATTTGGTGTTGATCTGTGCTGATTTGCAGTTCGCCGGAAAGCTCGGGGTCGCAGGCAATGGCGACCGCCGGCGTAGGGCGGGGAAGATGGCAGAAATGCCATTTGACCCCCCTAGTTTGTTCAACTTTGCAAATTAGTCCCTGGGATTTTAAAAACTAACAGAATTTGGATTTATGTTTACTTTTATTTTAAAAATGATATTTTTATTATTTTAAAAATCCGAAAATTGTTTATTTAATTATTTTTTAAATTCAGAACAATTGTTTTAATTATTTACTTATTCAAAAATAAATCTGATTTATTTTATTAGTTAATTTTAATTAGTTTTTAATTATTTTAATTAATCGATTAATTTGATATTAATTGATTGATTAATTTAATTAATTATTCATTAATTTTAATTAAATTAATAATAGGATTAATTATTTAAAATTAATTTAAAAATTCTGTAAAAATAGTTTCGAGCTTTAAAATATTATTTTAAATTATTTTTAAGGGTCGATAATTATTATAAAATTATTTTAATGTCAAATTCGGGTGTTCGAACCTTATTATTTAATTATAAAATGATTCGGAGTCCAATTTTAATTCCGAAAAATGTTCAAAAATTCGTATTAAATACTTGAAAAATCATTTTGACCCCGAATCTTCTTTGAAAAATTATTTGGATTGAATATCTTACGTGCTATGTGTTATATGTGGCCTGATTGCTGTATAAAATGATTGTTTGTGCATTGTTTGACTGTGTCTGCTGTAACTTTTAATCCGTATGTCGGATTTGAGTGAATCGAAGGGTAGATAGAAGCTTGTATTGAGTAGAATGAGTTGATAAATAGTGTTGATGAGTATATGTAGAAAAGCGAGATGTAGAAAAGCTTAGTGTGTGCTAGAAGTTTGTAATAAAGTTTGATAAATAAGGTTGTGGCTTGTGGACATACTTTAAACTGTTGCGATCCTTGATTATGGTAAGTAGGGTCATTGCATATATTATTATATTCATAAACAGGTTTAAATATGGTGTGTATATGTGTTGTGGGCCCCAAATTTCTGACCCGGGTTTGGAGGGCGTCACAGTAGTGATATAGTTTGATATTTGCTTTAACTTACATATACACATACTGAATAATGCGTGTTATATAAAAGTTCAAACTCAAATTTAATGAAAAATAAGATTATTATCACATAAAAGTCTTCATATAAGAAGGCAAGCAAACATAGTTAGCTTCACAGTCTATCAAGCTGTGAACCTGGCTTATAGATATGTGATTACAGGAGTTTATGAGAAGAACTGTGTGTTACACTATGCACAGTATAGAAACATATATCTATTATGGGCACTTGCAAAATTTCGCAAACAGATTCATGCAGAGACTTAATTTGTTAAAAACTATCAATCGGTTTTTACAATTGCACCAAGAAAGGAAGTTTAATGACGAAATGCGCCTCAAGTCCTTCTTAAATAGTTTAAACTTTAAACTGAAAGTATTTTCAGATAGTATTGGTGCGTGTAACAGTTTCATAAATTTAGGGATCGTTTGGTTCAAAATATGGTATCGGGTTGAAATCAGGAATCGGGTTATAGTGGTATGGGAATCAGGAATCATATCTGATATCATGTGTTTGTTTAAGTGCTGGAATGAATATTTTTAATTTGAAATATATTAAGTCAATATTTTAATTTAATTAATTTAATTATTATTTTAATATATTTTTTATTCATATATTTGTTTTAGTATTAAACATCTATATTTAATTACTTAAATAAAATTAAAAATTCATATTTTGGGGTTTGAGAAATGAGTATCAAATTTTATTTTTTTAAACCAAATATCAGGTATGGGGTTGGAAAAGCTTAAACACATTCCTGCTTCCAGAATTTGACGAGATTTATATGTCCGGAAAAATGGTAGAACTCCCAAAATATTTATGTATCATCTATGTAATTAGTAACTTTACAATTAATAAAATAAAATCTCGTGTGCGTATATATCAGCTCACAAATCAAAACATGTAAATAAGTGACGCCCGATCAATTACCATCAAATATCAAATATTCCCCAAGAATCGGAAAATCTTACTGTTTTAACTCGGATATCACTTGATAAACACCGATCATCCTAAAACACGTTATAGCAGACTAATACAAATTACCAATCAAATAGTAGAAATCACCTTGGTCTACACATCAAGTAATTCTTCTATGTAATGGATAGCTAGAGGAATATGTATTTTTGTAAGAAATTTGTATTTTAGCTACATTCTTATAATCTGCTGAGATTAGTGCTACATACATAAAATTTAGTTAACAAAAAATTTATAAAATGATGTGGCACGATGTGTGATGTTATAATTGGATTGTTGATGTGAATGAAGAAGACTATTTCAATCAATACATATCACATGTTCATTTTGTAAAAAATTTCGTATACAATTTTGTAAATCTAACATTATTCATCTATTAAGAGCATCTCCAACCACACTCACCTGTTAGGTATATTTGTCAACGTGGCATCTATTTTAGCTATTATCTTAATTTTAAGCCACTCCAATGGTAGTCACCTGTTAGGTAAAATTATAGCTATTGGGTTTTGGTCTTCTATATTTGTTGATCCTCTTCCCATCCTCTATAGTATTTCACGTCATTTTCCTTATTTTTCTTAATTTTCTCAAACCCTAGTCTATAACTTTTTTTTCATCAACCATGTCTTTATATATTATTATTTTTATTTTTGTGTAATGTGTGAAAATAGGTTTGTACAGCTAATTGATAAGTAGGTGTGTACATGTATATATTATATACTATTATAATATAAAAATTATTTATATATGTTTATCATTATTTTATTATATATATAGATGCATTATTTATATTTTTATTTAGAACATAATAAATATTATGTAATGTTAAGTATAAAAATGTTACTTTATTGTTAACTAAATTTATAAAATTCTAATATAAAAGATATGTTTTAGTCATAATATATTTTATTTATATGTATTAATGTTTGTTAATCATTTTTTCCATTTATTTTAAGTATGTTATTATATTTTCAATCAATCTTAATAATTATCTATTTTTATTTTATAAATTTTACTTTAAAATATTGATATAAATATAAAAATGTTCTACTATTAGCATTAAATATAATTTATTAAATATTATAATTTTATTTTAACTAATATATATTTGAATTTAATAAAAAAGTTAAATATAACTAATGATTATAGCTAATACCGCTGAAGTAAAAGTGCTTACAAGTTCAATAAAATTTTAGCTAATCTTATTTTAGCTAACAGTTTTAGGTGTCGCCGTTGGAGATGCTCTCACAGGCCATTCATGATACATTGATATATTGGACAGACCTTTTAATTGGATTATAAAATATAGGGAAATTATTCAAAATGATAATCCCAATTTACCCCGGGGTCTTCTCCTTACTGGGCCCGGATTCACATTCCGACTAGACGGGAATGACGGCGGCGTGCAGTGTAGCTGTAGGGTGGGAACCTACAAAACACAACCGAAGGGGGGTGGCGTCCCCGCGGCACCTCCGGCGTGAGAATGAGAAAGGGTTTTGGAGAAGAAAGGGGCAAAGCGGGAATTATATGAGTTTATTATGGTGTGTGTATGTGTATATATGAGAGAGTGTAACATGTATCCTTCCTTTTGGCCTGCCTTTTATAGGCCTCCCATTAGGGTTTAGGGGTTTGTACCTTTTGATCTGGGCCGTAGGTGTGTCTTTTGGACTGTAGGACTTGTGGACGCCTGTGATGAGCCGATGTACTACCTAATCCGGACCGTAGAAATGTTCTGGATTCGGGGTACCTGGACGGTGGTGATATTGCCACACGTCCTGGGCTCTCCAGGGTTAATGATGAGTGCTTCCCGGGCTCTCCTTATTGGGCCCTGGGCTTTTGTAACTGGGCCTGCATTAATATAGGCTATCACAAAATATTATGTTTTTAAACTTATTTACAAAAATATTAATTTTTTTTGAGTAAGAAATTAATTCAATAAATAAAAATAATAAGACATCTACAAATATAGTCGCATCTAACAAATATAAAACAGAAACAATAGCTGATCAATCCATTTATTTTAGAGAAACAATCACGCCATTTGTTGAAGATGATATATATACATGTATCGCTTTATCACATCCAGTTGAAACTAATCTCGTTTGAACTATCGACCATATTTGCAATCTCATATAAACTTTTATCGTTAAATCAAAAATCATACTCTCACACGCAAAGGAGAGAAATACCAAAACTTTCGTTGAGGAGAGACAAAAAAGGAACAACCACAAGCTTAATTGAAGAAGATAGAAAATCCGGATGCTCCGATGGTTTTTGATCTAAGAATTATTTTTAAAAAAAATGATAAAAATCAAGATCTAATAACAAAGGTAAAAACAATGGAAAAAAATAAAGATAATGAGACTTTTTACCGGAGAAAAGGAGTGAAAACCCCGACCACGACTATACTTGAGAAATAGACGAGGGAACAATGGACCAAAATGTCATTTCTGAGTGTTAAATGACCCAAAATGTCAATTTTGAAAATAATGGCCCGAGATGTCACTTCATAACGGTACTTCGTCTTCCGTTTTATATTTTTTTTTTCAAAAATGCAAAACGGTACATAGTGTACCGTTTTGACACTTTATTTTTTTTATAATGTGCAAAACGTTAGTTGAAGTAGCGTTTTGGCTCAAAACGGTAAACTATATAGCGTTTTGTACCAAAACGTTACTTTATCTACCATTTTGCGCATAAAAAATAATTCAAAATGCCAAAATGCTACACGAAGTACCGTTTTAGATTTTTTACAAAAATGTTACACAATGTACCGTTTTGAAGTGATATTTAGGGTCATTTTCAACCCGAAAGTGACATTTATGGCCACTACCTGAGAGGAGGCCAGATAGAAAAAAGAGAGTAAGATTTTTGTTTAATTTTTTTAAGTTAGTTCCTTTAAAATATTAATATTTTTATTTAGCAAAAAAATACTAATATTTACAAAAATACAATTTTTAAATTTTATTTTCAAAAATAAAGTTAACCTCTGAGAACTGTTATCCAACTTAATTTCTAATTTTAAAAAAGATAGATTTTAGATTGCATTTGTTGCGTTTTAAAACACTTGGTTATGCTTTGTTATTTGTTGCATTTTTAAAGTATTTTTTATGCTTTGGTTGAATTGACCTCGATATGCTTATTAATTCAAAACACCAGTGCTAATAACTTAGTAAATTTCAACAATAATTAATCCAAGGTGAAACCACCAAACACTCGGGCTAATATTGAAACCGTAAGAACCGATAGAAGTTGGTCCATAGTTTCCTGGGTTGTAAACTAGCAACAATCTCTTTCATATCCTTAATCTACTGATATTTTTAAGTGATCAGTAACCTGACTTCCAAAAAGGGAAAGAGAGACCATTGGATAGTAACGTATATATATTAAATTATATATAGTCAAAATTGCATACCCAGTAACAGTTTCCAGGGACCTTGCACTTGCAAGTTTTGAACATGCCCATCAATCTAAATGTTCAGTGTAGGGTTATGGAGACCAAATCACTGTATCTTACTTCCACTTTGTTGTTTGCTTGACTGTTTAATATTGTGTTTACTTTGGCTCATCTAGAAACTATTACAATCAGGGAGCTTCTAGGGCTTCTTCAAACCATGGTATGACTTAGAGTGCCTGTGTCTTTGTGGAGTAGAAAATTCGAAAATAAATTTCTGGAAGAGTGTCTATTCTGTGCCCCTATCCAATTTGGATTTGCTTGAAACTCTCACAGCCGGGACAATTGTGCAGACTCTCGTGAATGTAAATGTCACAATCAAGACAGAAGTATTGTTTGCATTTTGGGCAAGCAACAGAAGGACCAGGCAAGTTTGCTGCATATTCAATGAATACTTGAGAGTTAGCATACAGCATAAAGAATGACATAATACTTGACAATAAATCTGTCAAAAGAATATAGGAGAACTTCCGGAACTGAAGTCCACAATTCCAATTTAACATAATGAACTACTTCTATGCACAATGTAATATTTGAATGTAACTGAAGATTAGGTTATTTATTCCTACTCAAATTAAATTCACATCCCTGTCAAAAAAAAATTGAATTCACGTCCCTGTCAAAAAAATAAATTTGAATTCACGTCTCAATCTGCTGACTCACTACCTAAACCTCACCATAGAGCGTTAAAACTAATATCTTTTGTACTCCGTTTCAAACTGATGGGAATTCCCCAAGTAGCTGACTAATTTTAAATAAATGATCACCAAATTTGTTAGGACAATTTGACAATCCGCAGCTCGAGACTGAAAATTGTAGACACTGCAGAGATCCCAGTATATATTATATTCGGCATAAGAGAGAATGTCAAGAGACTTTAACTACACTACAACCTGTTATAAATCACTCTTTTTAGTATATTTCCATCATATCTTTAAAAACTTTATCCAGTACTATGATAAACTTTCACCATCCAATTATTACCACACATAAATGAGGGTAGCATCTACCACTACCAGTATACGATTGGAAATCTCTAGAAAGCAGGGGTGTGCCACCCCCTGGCGAACTGCGCACGAAGTGCGTATGGGGTGCGGGTGCGTTCGGGGGTGCGGCTAGATACGCACGGGGTGCGCCATGCGGCGTATCCCCATATTTTCCGAATGAGATTCGCGGGGTGCGGGAAAGGGGGTGCAGGGAGGGCATAAATAGTAATTTTTTTTTACTGACTTTGACTTTCAATAAACGAGCCCTAATTAGAAACCTGATGGGAGAAGAGAGGGGAAGAGACCAGTTTTGTTTCATCATCGTCAGTGCCATCCACCCGTCACAACTCCGGGCTTCAGAACTTCATCTACTTTGGATTATGATAGGTGTGCATCATGTGCCACGTATGTATATGTACTTATGTATGCCTGATATTTTTGAAGAGGTGAAGTTAATAAAGTAAAATGTCACATGGGCTGCCCCCATTTCTATTTATTATACTATTATATTTATAATTGAGGGGACATGATTTGGTGGGTTTGTATGCAATTGAAAACAGAAAACTTTATATTGAAAATAAACTGAATTTGGAATTATAAATATTTTTATAATTATTAATTTGGGTAGAAACTATATTAAATTCAATGAAAATAATATTTTATTATAACGTATCCCGCCGCACCCGAATCCCCATATTTTCAAGTTTGCCGAATTTACGTATCCCCGTACTACGCACCCGCACTGCCGCACCCCATCCGCACCCGTGCTTCTTAGGAAATCTAATTTGTTGATTGAGTGCGACATATCAAAGAAATAACAGTTTAGATAAATATAATAACAATTCTAATAAATGATACAGCTCCCAGCCCTTTTAATGTTTATATCTCATTCCATTATTAAAATATACACAACTTGGTGTGTGGATAAAGAATGATCACCCAGCATGGCACTCAACTCAAGCGGGTAACTCATGTTAAATGCCCAAAAAAGAAGAAAGAGATAAGTAATATTTCAACAGAAAATGACACTCAACCCGAACAGGTAACTCATGTTTAATGCCAAAAAGAAAAGAAAGTGATAAATGATAATTTGATAGACAAACCCATAAACATATTCTAAGTCTGAACTTTACCCTGATTCTTGCAAGCATACAAAAATATAATCACAGCAACTCTAAAATCATTGTATATTCTCTAGTACACCCATAACTGCAAACTAAGTAGGCCTGGAGAAGCAGATATTCCCAAATGCTTCAAATTATAGATTTAAAAAACAAACCCCAAGTAATATGCAAAGACATGAAATAAGTGCACACAACATAATGGACAACACACAGAAATGAAACTAGAAGAAAATGCAGAAAACTGGTCAAATGTCGTTTATGTCACAAAAATAACACATAGACTTAGTAGTAAACAGGGGTACCCTGACATCTAAGTGGATTGAGTATAGTAAAAAAGAAAAAAAAAGGTACACTTACCTGGACCCAGCAGACTTTGCTGGCAACCAAAACAGCTTTTTGGCTGTAAGAGGTGTGAGTTTCTGGGAAGTGAAGGTGGTACGTCATCAAATGGTGTTATTGGGAATAAATGATGATATGACCTTGCCAAATGGGGAGAAGAAACGAGTGTCAATCCACAAATTCGACATTCTGTTGGTAGTTCACATACACGAGCCTTACACCTTGGACAAGTGTAACCCCCACCAAATTTTGCTTCTTTGTGACATGAACAAATTGAACAAACACCTTCTCCTGCTCTTTGGGGAAAACCCATCTTGATCAAGTTTGAGATTGCAAATTCTGCTATTGCTGGAGGGGGCGGTGCATGCTCTAATACCAACTCTTTCAGGTGTGCCTGCCATATCGATATCAGAAATAATGGAAAAATAAACGTTGATCTTACAGACAGTATTCTTCATTACGTAAAAATAATGTAATAGCAACTCTTGCTAGAGAATAAATCAACAAGTCTCTTTGTTAATTCTTACAGGCAGCTTGCTTATAAGTGGTTTTCATCTTTTGTTTCCATAGTAGTCGCCACTTCCATTCACCATATTATTGAGGTAATAAGACATATATTCAATTGGTTTGAAGTTTAAAACACTGGTCATGTTGTGCCTACTAAAGTTACTGCTACCTGTACATCAAAATAGCTGAACTCACCTCATCCAGAGCAACTGAGTATGATCCTCCTGTTTCTTGACATATGTGTTTGCATATAAACATTTCCGCAGAAAGACCAACAATAGAACACCTAATTTTAGCTTTCTTGCATCTCTGAATACTTTCCATTATATCCCCCGGATCACAAGTACTAAGAGCGGAGTACAAGATCAGAGCTTCACGATGACCATACGATGGGATTGGACTAAGATACTCATGGACAAGATCTAAGGCATTCTGAAGAGATGCATCACCCGAACACCCCAATTTACCCATCAATGCATTAATATGCGATTCAGGACTTCCCCCAAGATCAGTCAAACACTGAGCAACCCCATCTTTAATAGTTATCAAACCAATTTGACTCAAAGGATTCTGGTCAAAGAACTCTCTGATAAAAGCCTCAACTTGTTTTGCAACTACAACCATTCTGCTTGGTCGAAAATCCATCTCCCCAGCTGCCTGTATTTTCATCATTGAACAAAACATTAGCAGCAACATTAAAAAGACAAAAAAAAAATAGTGTTGCATTCAGTTTGATGAAATGGACTGAAATTAAACTACATTCGCTGATATTTATGCATGATATTTATTCCTTTGCTAAGATAAATACTTATTAGCTGGCTAATTTTTTTAATGAAATAAGAGATAAGCAACGACACAATACAAAAGCACATTTCAAACAAAATGGATAAATAGGAACGAGTGTTGCATTTGATCTAGCGAAATTAAATATCTAATTAGTAAATTGTTCCTTTGTTGTGGCATTACTGCATCACTATTACCAATTTCTCATATTAGGGAAAATAACTATACTCTTTCACTAACTCACTACTCGCCGAAACTTTATGCTGTTTCTTCCCGCGTCACTAATGTAACTCTAATATTTTATTTCACATTTAATTAAAAGGTTTAACACCCCTAAAAATCCCAAACGTTGTGTACTTGTGTTTAAAAGTTTTGACACATATTTCCTGTTCTAAAACAGTAATCTAAAGATTTCAAATTAAGCTGCAAATGTATGACAGATATTACTTATTACATCAGTACAATATTATACACAAACTAATTCCATACTTGAAATCTAACTTTCCTCTTTTATTTCACGGTAATACTATCCAATTAAACAGATTTAAAAAAATCAAAACATCCCAATTTTGCGCATAAAAGGCGTTAACATTAGTTTTGCCACTCACAATAATACAATCTAGGTAGAAAGATCAATTAAACTACATTTATAGCATTAAATGCATATACGTGCACATATCACTAGCAAAACAAAACTACATTAGTAGATTATTATATAATGCACACAATGCATTCTCTATTATACCGGGACCTAAAAAGAATCCATTCTTCGAGATCAATAATTCATTAAGTGCTAATCTCTTGAGAGGCGTCAATGTCGTATATAATGTGTACTGAACAGTCTCTACAAAATTACGACCTAAAAGAAGTGGTAACAATTTATTAGTAAATGTAGTATATAATGTGTACAACAAAGTCTATTATATCTAGACCGAAAAGAAGAGTTAATTTATCAGAGTTATCAAGTATACATTTATCAAAACGAGTTAACATAATACACAACAATTAACATATTGAGAATATTAATTAATGGAAAAAATGTACCCTAGAGAGATCAATGACGATATAGAGAAAGCGAATGAGGCCTTTCTGAATCCTAGCAGATGAAGAATGAGTGCGAAGACGTCTACGATACTGAGCGTGTTGAATAGTTTTGGTATCAATAGGTCTAAGAAGACCAGATTCATCTTCTTGTAATGATTCCCAGGATCTTTCATCAGCATAAGCTCTTTCCCAAGCTTCTAATCCTTCTACATCGTTGTCTTCTTCATCTTCTTCTTCTGCTTCTACTTGATGGTTTGAGGTTTTTGTGTTCAATTGGTTTTGTCTTCCATTGTTGTTGTGCTCGAACATTGTATGTTCCTTTAACAGCTTCTCTCTATATTCAATTGGGGACTAGTGGAGTGGTGTTTATGTTAATTTAACTTTGCCCCTTTTCTCATTGTCAGTCCGTGGGATAAAAAGTCCGCCAGCGAAAACAGTTAAAAATATTTTTAATGAAAATTAGTCAAAAATCGGAAAAAATTGATTAAATATCGGGTTAATTGATCAAAATCGGTCTTGTTGATAAAATCTGAAATAAATATATATATAATAATCAAAAATATAAAAATCTAAATATATATTTGTAAAAATAATTAAGAAAAACAATAATCTCGTATACATATTTACTATTTTAAATGGTTAAATAATAAATTTTCTTCATTTTTAATCTCAAATTGATCTCAATTCAAAAGTTAAATTTTAAGAATTATATTTTCTTTAATAATATTTTATATTTTAAATTTATTTGTATAAATATTTATAAAAATATATATGGATAATCAAAATAGTAAAATAATTACATATATTATTATTTATAAATAGAAATATATTTCCGATTAATGACCCGATTAATCATTCCGATTAATCCACGATTACCCCGACCAATTCATGGATGTTTCCTCCACCGACTAAGTCTGATTTCCGTTTTTTACAACATTGCTCATAATATATTAAAATATATAATTAATTGATTTTTTATGTGTATTTCAATAACAATTGAACTAAAATTTTAATATGATATCTTTGGGTATGTATATATATAGAAAATATACTATTTTTGGTATATGTGTTAATAAAATATAATATGTTAATGTATTGTAATTAGAAAAGTTAATTAATTGTTTATTGTTAATATAATATAATGTGCATTTTAGATATATTTATAAAAAATAATATGTTGTTGTTAAAAGTCCAAATTATATTACACAATTTAAATTTAAAATCCAATTATATTATATTTTAAAAATTGTTGTTAATGACATAGTGAAAGTTTGATATAAAAATATCATGAAATTTATGAAATTCTTGCTGATTTTAATAAAATATGTCAAAATTTCATAAAATTTGGTCAAGTTTCAAAAATTAAAAAATATAAAATATTTCTAAAGATTATAAGTCAAAATTGTTATTGTTAGGAGCAATTGATGATATCAAACATAAACTATCAGAAGTATCGACGGATAATGATTACAAGCATTAACGGATGATGATGAAGTACATCAATGGATGATGATGACATCGACGGATGATGATTTCGACGGATGATGATGTCAACGAATAAAGAAATCAGTATTTGTCACATCAGCTGATCTTCGAAGAGGAAAAGGAAACATGAACTTTAAGGCAGTGTAGAACTTTATCTCAGAGGCAATAGTATAGGTTTACTTCTTGTTAATAAAATAGGATTCCTTATACATTGGTAGTTGTGCTCTATATAAAGTATAGTTTAGGTTTATGTTATATGCATTGCGATATTGTTATATCTTTCGCAAACCTAGCAGCTCTCAAGGATATTTGTTCATCCTTTCGAGAGAGTGCATGTGTAATAAGTTTTTGTCAGATAATATAAATGTTATTCCCTAACAATACAACAAAAATTATAGAAGGGGGGTTGAATGTAATTCTGGCTACTTTTTCAAGATTTTAAAACAATTCTAACTCGACAGATATATAAGTGTTTGATTTGCAGATTGCGGAAGGATGTAGTTATATAAATCAAAACACAAAGTAATAAAAACACAAGCTTTTAAAACTTTCTGATGGATTTGAAAGTATCCACCAAATATATATATATATATATATATATATATATATATCGAATGAGAACTCTGTGAAGTTTGAATAGCTCACAACTGCTTACAAGTTCAAACAACTAAACTTATAGAGAAATGCTATAGAATACAACTTGAAAATGTTTCTCTGAAAATGTGTGTGCTTAGTTAATTGTTCTACTAGCTACACTTGGTTTATATATCATCAAGTTTACATGACAATAAGACAAGATAATAAAAGAAAACATATCTAGTCTAACTTCATGCTGCTTCACTACTCTATTCCAGCATCTTTGAATATCTTCATAATATCATGGAAATGGTAATGCTTCTTTGTTCTCAAATTCCTGCTAAACAGGCTGCCACATTCCTTTTGCAAACACCCAACGTATGTGACTGTGTTGTCACTGTCAACAGATATTTGAATTTGATCATCCATCGGGTACATGTTTTCCATCCGTTAGGTAGTTTTGTTGATCATCCATCGGGTAGCTATTTGTCACTTGACTCCATTTCACTTATACAGAATTACAAGACATCTCATATTTATAATTAATCAACCTATTTTGTATATCCACTAGTAGTCAACATGACTCATATGCTCCTACAGAATCTACACAAATTATTTGCAGAAATGTACTATAATACTTATTTGTTACATAAGCTACTCACCCGGTGGATGTCAAATCGTCATCCGTCGGGACTATATTAAATCATCCGTCGGTACTATATTTGATCATCCGTCGAGTGTTACAAAATACACTAAGTTAAATCTACTAAGGTGTTTTGTTTAATTTATCATCAAGTTCACAACATATTCCTAACAATCTCCCCCAATTTATGTCTACTGAAATTGTAGCCATAAATTAAGAGAAACTTGATGATAACAAAACATCCTAAAGATACAGAATAAAGAAATAGTAGATAAAACTGATAGGTGCTACAATTTTTACTGAAAATTTGAACAAAACAAAGTATACAAAGAAGTTGCTCACTGTTAGGTCACACACACTGTAGAAGGGGGTTGAATACAGTGTATAATACAATCAAATCGAATTAAGAACACAAGTATGTAACAAAGAATAATCTAATTAATAAAACAGTATTGCAATGGAACCGTTCTCTCTCAGTGATGAACAAATATCACGAGAGCTACTAGGGTTACAATGAATAATATTCTCGATAATGATAACACTTCTAGTGTAAACCCTATGTTGTGTTTATATACCACACAATTACAAGATAAGCTCTAATCGATATCGAATATAATTCTGTATCCTAAAATATATCAATTAGTTATCTTTTCCTCCAAGTCTTCTATCCTTCATAGAATTCTTCTCCATGCATATCTCTTCTTGTTTTAGTCTTGATCTTCTTTCCTTTCAATCATCCGCCTTTCTTATCTGAAAGTCTTCTTAAGTTCTTATATTATCTTCTGATGAATATCTTCTGATATCTTAAGTTCTGATAACTTAAGTTCTGATATCTTAAGTTCTGACTTCAGTATAAGTACTGATTTTCAGTTAAGTCCTGATTTGTCCTGTTAGTCAAGATCTGAAAATAAAACACAAATCATTATTAGGCATGACATCACAAATATATCTAACAATCTCCCCCAACTTGTAAATTAGCATAATATACAAGTTCAATAAATATTTGATGATGTCAAAAACATTAAGTACAAATGCATATGAGAATTTGACTAGATAACTACAACTCACAGTCCATGTAGCTTTTACCATCCTTAAAGTCTGATATCAGCTTTAGCCTGTATATCCTTCAAAATTTAACAATTGTAGTCCTCGACCTGGCTTCAGTGTTTGATCTCCTCCACTAACTAAGTCTGATTCCCACTTTTTACAACATTGCTCATAATATATTAAAATATGTAATTAATTGATTTTTTTATGTATATTTCAATAAAAATTGAACTAAAATTTTAATATGATATTTTTGGGTATATATATATTATTAGAAAATATACTATTTCTGGTATATGTGTTAATAAAAAATAATATGTTAATTTTTGTAATTAGAAAAGTTAATTAATTGTTTATTGTTAATATAATATAATGTGCATTTTAGATATTTTCATAAAAAATAATATGTTGTTGTTAAAAGTCCAAATTATATTATACTATTTAAATTTAAAATCCAATTATACTATATTTTAAATTTTTTTGTTAATGACAGAGTAAAAGTTTGATATAAAAATATTATGAAATTTATGAAATTCTTGCTGATTTTAGTAGAATATGTCAAAATTTCATAAAATTTGGTCAAGTTTCAAAAATTAAAAAATATAAAATATTTCTAAAGATTATAAATCAAAATTGTTATTGTTAGGAGCAATTGATGATATCAAACAGAAACTATCAGAAGTATCAACCGATGATGATTACAAGTATCAACGGATGATGATGAAGTACATCAACGGATGATGATGACATCAACGGATGTTAATATTTGACGGATGATGATTTCGACGGATGATGATGTCAACGAATAATGAAATCAGTATTTGTCACATCAGCTGATCTTCGAAGAGGAAAAGGAAACAGGAACTTTAAGGCGGAGAAGGACTTTATCTCAGAAGCAATAGTATAAGTTTACTTGTTGTTAATAAAATAGGATTCCTTATACATTGGTAGTTGTACTCTATATAAAGCATAGTTTAGGTTCATGCTATATGTATTGCGATATTGTTATATCTTTCGCAAACCTAGCAGCTCTCAAGAATATTTGTTCATCCTTTTGAGAGAGTACTTGTGTAATAAGTTTTTATCAGATAATATAAAAACTATTAATTCTGTTGAAGTTTTGTCGATTTGATTATACTAACTGTATTCACCCCCTCTACAGTTGGTTAAGGGCCTAACAATTGGTATCAGAGTTTGCTGTTGACATACAAACAGTTTAAGATCTGACGATTAATCAACCATGTTAGACAAAGGAGAAGAAGAAACACATAATCTGGATCCGAAGCCACAATCCCCAGCCACATCACAGATAAGCAGCAACATGAGTAGGTATGAAGCAATCAAGGTGCCCATCCTGAAGATACATGAATATCCAATCTGGAAAGTCAGGATGACCATGTGGTTGGAAGCCACAGATCTTGAATATCTGAACAGGATCTATGATGGTCCTCACAAACCAATGAAGGTAGCTGTCTCGATTGCAGGAGAACCAGAGAAGATGATAGACAAAGATGATAAGTGGCATTTTATACCACTTAGAACGTCTTATAATAGCTTAAATTGATGTCTTGAAATCAAGTATTTTGTGTATTTGATGGGTTTTTCTAGTGTTTGTGTATTTCAGGGTATTACTTGCATTTGTGGAGAGATTTCATCAAGAATAAGCCTTGGCATGTGTTTGGCATTGCAAGTGGGAAGATAGGAGCAGAATGCAGCGAAGAACGGAAGAAAAAAAGAGTATTTTCCAGAAGGGGTCTGAGCGCCCGCTCAGCCCTGCTGAGCGACCGCTCAGGAAGCTGAGCGGCCGCTCAGGATTGCTGAGCGGCCGCTCAGGGACGTAAATTAAAATAATTATTTTTAGACTCCTAATGCTGTTGAGCTTCCAACTTCTGAGATAGCTGGGTTTTGTGGGACTCCTATATAAGTAGTTTTCAGAGACGTTTCACGTGGTGTTGAATCGTAGTATCAATCGAGGAGCGAGGAGATAAGGAAGAAGACCGTTTTAGCACACCGCAACGAAGAGGAAGCATATTTTCTTATGATTCTTTATTTCGTTGTAACAATGGATGCTAGTTTTCTTTACTTTGAACCTATTTACTCTTGTGACGTACTCTAGTTTAATATAAGTAGTTTTAGTAATTATTCTCGTGTATTATTATCATGTTTTCATATGAACCCATGGTGACGATGAGTTCTATCATGGGCTAATCGTGATCATGGGGTCGTAACGGATTTACTATGGAATTCTTTAGTTAGTTGTTTAATACCTTAGTGTGTGATGATTGTATGATATCTAGTATTGGTTGTGCTTATTCGTCTTATGTGCGTCGTGAACATATAAGATAGGGTGTTAATCTCTTGTGAAGCAACGGTGGATCTCGAGGTTTAGAACTTGCCATGCTAGCATAGGTTCATGTATGTGTATGCATGATTAGTGGGTAACTCTAGCCGTTTTACTTGCCCTGTGTAATCATAAGGAATAACTTGTGCTTAAATCGTTATGTTGTCAAATTCTGTAGACATATAGGGTCTCAACATAATCGATGCCTATTCGACTTCTATCTTAATTGTGGATGTTTGGTAGAATGGTATTAGTATAATGAAAGTTGGCTTTTATCAGTTTCGTGTTATTCGATTAATGTCATCACCGTTACATGCCGAGGGTAATAACAATAACTATTGAAGGAAGTAGTAATGAAGTTGTGATCTCGTGAGTGTTTAATATTGTTAATTCAAGTGTCAATTAAGTGTTTAATTCTCATAGTTAATTGTAGTTAATAATTACTTAATCAAATCTAAGTGTTATTGTCTTGACATTGAGAAGTAATTACACATTGGTGAGTAAGTGTTAATTGAACATAATTATTCTGAGTCTCGGTGGGAACGAACTAGAAAGTATTTTATATTACTTGCGAACGCGTATACTTGCGTGTATTATTAGTGCATGTTTTCCGCCTTAACAATTTTTTAGCGCCGCTGCCGGGGACTCTGCATATTTGTTTAGTTTATGTACTTACCATCGGTGGTCATTAGGACTCATTGATTAAGACTTGTTACTTATTGTTTCCGGTTGTGTTTCAGGTACTTTAGCGAGCGTTTATGCAAGCTCGTTCTCGTACTCGTAAGAGGACTTTAGATACGGCTGAGGAGACGGACGAAGTTCTTGATATTCCGGAGAAGATAGATTTTGAAGATTCGGATAACGAGAGCGAGCAGAAAGAATCAGTAATCATGGATGATCGTATAGTTCCGGCAGATCCAGCTCTTTGGACTTTTCTCAGCCTAAAATTGATGACATTCAGTCAAGCATCCTTCACCCGGCTATTCAGGCTAACATTTTTGAAATCAAGCCGGGCACTATTCAGATGGTGCAGAATTCTGTTTTTTTGGAGGTGCTGCTACTGAAGACCCCAACATGCACATCAGGAATTTTATCGAGATTTGTAGTACTTTCAAATATAATGGTGTGACTGATGAGGCTATCAAGCTGAGGCTTTTCCCATTCTCTCTGAGGGATAAAGTTAAGGACTGGTTACATTATGAACCAGCTGGGTCCATCACTACTTGGAAAGATCTTGCGCAAAAGTTCCTGGTAAAGTTTTATCCAATGGCGAAAACTGCGGCTATGAGGAGTTCTCTTACTTAGTTTGCTCAGCAACCTACAGAATCCATGTGCGAAGCTTGGGAGTGCTACAAGGAGATGTTGAGAAAGTGTCCACATCATGGTATGCCTGATTGGATGGTGATCACTGGTTTCTATAATGGTTTGGGGGCCCAATCTCGGCCCATGCTCGATGCAGCAGCTGGAGGCGCCTTGTGGGCCAAAAGCTATACTGAGGCTTATAATCTTATTGAGACTATGGTTGCAAATGAGCATCAAAACCCAACTCAAAGGATGATGCCTGGGAAGGTAGCAGGTATTCTGGAAGTTGATGCAGCTACAACTATTGCAGCGTAGCTCCAAGCGCTGTCTATGAAGGTCGATTCTCTAGCCACATATGGAGTCAATCAGATAGCTATGGTCTGTGAACTTTGTGCAGGTTCTCATGCTACGGATCAGTGTTCTCTTATTAATGAATCTGTTCAGTATGTGAACAATTATCAGCGACCGCAGCAACTTGTGCCAGCTACTTATCATCCCAACAACAGAAATCATCCTAATTTCAGCTAGAGCAATAATCAGAATGCTATTCAGCAACCATATCAGCAAGGCGTAAGTAAACAGTTTAATCCACCTGGATTCCAGCAACCATAGCATTATGCTCAAAGGCAATCATATCCTCAACAAGGAGGTGCAGCTCCACCTTCTAGTGCTGATTTTGAGGAACTCAAGCTGTTGTGCAAAAGTCAGGCTGTTTCTATCAAGACCTTGGAAAATCAAATCAGTCAAATAGCCAATACAGTGCTCAATCGTCAACCTGGCACACTTCCCAGTGAAACTGAAGTGCCAGGCAAAAAGGAAGCTAAAGAGCAAGTCAAGGCTATTACCTTAAGGTCTGGAAAAGTTGCTGATGTTGAAAAATCAAAAGACGGAGAAGCTGAAGTTGGTGATGAAGAAGCTAAGCAAAAGGAGAAAGCGGTGAAACCAAGGAAGACTACTGTTGAACACACTCTGCCTGAGGGTAATACATAGGAGAAATAACTCTATCCTCCACCACCTTTCCCTAAGAGATTGCAACAACAAAAGCTGGATAAGCAGTTCGGTAAGTTTCTGGAGGTGTTCAAGAAACTTCACATCAATATACCTTTCCCTGAGGCTCTGGAATAAATGCCTAGTTATGTGAAATTTATGAAGAGTATTCTTTCAAGGAAGGTGAAACTGGATGACCTAGAGACCGTTGCTCTAACGGAAGAGTGCAGTGTTGTGCTGCAACAAAAATTACCTCCAAAGCTTAAAGATCTAGGTAGCTTCACCATTCCTTGCACCATTGGCAAGTTTTCTTTTGACAAGTGCCTGTGTGATTTGGGAGCAAGCATCAATCTGATGCCGTTGTCTATCTTCAAAAAGTTGAATTTGCCAGATCCAAAGCCCACCTACATGTCTCTATAATTGGCTGATCGTTCTATTACATACCCACGAGGCATAGTGGAGGATGTGCTAGTAAAGGTGGATAAACTCTTCCTTCCTACAGACTTTGTTATTCTGGATTTCGAGGAAGATAAGAAGATTCCCATAATCTTGGGGAGACCTTTCTTAGCTACAGGCCGTACCTTGATAGATGTGCAGAAAGGTGAACTTACTATGAGGGTGCAGGATCAGGATGTGACATTCAATGTATTCAAAGAGATGAAATTCCCTACAGAAGACGAGGAGTTCTTAAAGGTGGATTTGATTGGTTATGCGGTTACTTCAGAACTTGATCATATGCTAATGTCTTATGCATTAGAGAAAGCCTTAGTGGGGGACTTTGACAGTTATGATGAGGATGGCAATGAGCAACTACAATATCTAAATGCTTCTCCTTGGAGGCGAAAGCTAGACATGCCATTTGAATCTCTTGGTACTTCTGACCTCAAAAATACTGAAGAAAAGATCAAACCATCTATTGAGGACGCACCTACTTTGGAGCTTAAACCATTGCCTGAACACTTGAGGTATGCTTTTTTAGGTGACGCATCTACTTTACCTATTATTATTGCATTTGACCTTTCAGGTAGTGAGGAGGACAAGCTTTTGAGGATCTTGAGAGAATTCAAATCGGCTATCGGATGGACTATAGCAGACATCAAAGGGATCAACCCTTCATACTGCATGCATAAAATTCTGCTAGAGGAAGCTAGTAAGCCGACTGGTGAGCAACAACGAAGACTTAATCCTATCATGAAAGAAGTGGTGAAGAAAGAAATTCTGAAGTGGCTGGATGCAGGAATCATTTATCCTATTTCTGACAGTTCTTGGGTGAGCCCCGTGCAATGTTTACCTAAGAAAGGAGGTATTACTATGGTAGCAAATGAGAATAACGAGCTCATTCCCACTCGAACAGTTACAGGATGGAGGGTATGCATGGATTACAGAAAGTTGAACAAGGCCACGAGGAAGGATCACTTCCCTCTTCCATTTATTGATCAGCTGCTTGACAGGTTGGCCGGTCATGAGTATTATTTTCTTCTGGATGGCTATTCGGGGTATAATCAGATATGTATTGCACCAGAGGATCAAGAAAAGACTACCTTCACTTGTCCATTTGGCACGTTTGCTTTTCGTAGAGTTTCGTTTGGCTTATGTGGCGCACCTGCCACTTTTCAGAGATGTATGATGGCTATATTCTCTAATATGATTGGAAATAATGTCAAGGTGTTCATGGACGACTTCTCCGTCTTTGGACATTCGTATGATGAATGTTTGAATAATCTTCGTGCGGTGCTCAAAAGGTGTGTAGAAACTAATTTGGTGCTCAATTGGGAAAAATGTCACTTTATGGTGTGTGAAGGCATTATTCTTGGGCATAAGGTATCTAGTAAGGGTCTCGAGGTGGACAAAGCCAAGGTGGGAGTCATTGAAAATCTTCCACCACCTATTTCTGTGAAAAAAATCCGTAGTTTTCTTGGTCATGCGGGTTTTTATCGGCATTTCATCAAGGACTTCTCGAAGATATCAAAGCCGTTGTGCAACTTGCTCGAGAAGGATGTGCCTTTCAAATTCGATGATGAATGTTTGGAGGCATTCGAGACTCTCAAGAAGAGTTTAATAACAGCACCGGTTATTACAGCACCTGATTGGACAGAGCCTTTTGAGATGATATGTGATGCGAGTGATTATGCAGTGGGAGCAGTTCTTGGGCAGCGCAAGAATAATCTCTTTCATGTGGTCTACTATGCTAGTAAGATTCTAAATGGAGCTCAAATGAACTACACCACTACTGAGAAGAAGCTCTTGGCTATAGTCTTTGGTTTCGAAAAATTTCGATCTTATTTGCTTGGGACAAAGGTGACAGTGTTCACTGATCATGCGGCCATTCGCTATCTGGTTTCCAAGAAGGATTCGAAGTCTAGACTTATTCGTTGGGTGCTCTTGCTACAGGAATTTGAGTTAGAGATCAAGGATAAAAAAGGTACCGAGAATCAAGTAGCTGACCATCTCTCTAGATTAGAGAATCCCGATTCTACTTCACATGATAATACATTGATCAACGAATCTTTTCCGGATGAGCAGTTGTTCGCAGTTCAGGAGGAAGAACCATGGTTTGCAGATATTATGAACTATCTTTTCAGCAATATAATGCCTCCTAATATGAATACAGCTCAAAAGAAGAAGTTTCTGCATGAGGTGAAGTGGTACATGTGGGATGAACCATATTTGTTTAGACAGGAAGCTAACCAGATCATCAGGAGATGTATCCCATTCTGTGAGACGGAGGGGATATTACGAGACTGCCACTCCACAGTTTATGGTGGACATTATGGTGGTGAGAAGACGGCAGCTCGTATTCTGCAAGCAGGTTTTTTCTGGCCTACTTTGTTTAAGGATGCTCATCAGTTTGTTTTAAGGTGTGATCATTGCCAAAGAGTGGGGAATCTTATGAGGAAGGATGAGATGCTGTTAAATGTAATGCTTGAAGTCGAGGTCTTTGATGTTTGGGGAATCAATTTCATGGGGCCATTTATCTCGTCCTGCAATAATCAGTACATGTTGCTGGCAGTCGATTATGTCTCAAAATGGGTAGAAGTCAAGGCTCTACCGACGAATGATGCAAAGGTAGTGTTGAATTTTCTTCATAAGCAGATTTTCACAAGGTTTGGAACGTAACTTGTGATCATAAGTGACGAGGGGTCGCATTTCTGCAATGTGAATCATCGTGTTGCTACTGCCTATCATCCACAAATGAATGGTCAAGCGGAAGTGTCTAATAGAGAGATCAAGCGCATTCTAGAGAAAGTTGTTTGTTCGTCAAGAAAGGATTGGTCTTTAAAGCTCGATGAAGCTGTTTGGGCTTACAGAACAGCATACAAGACTCCACTTGGGATGTCCCCGTTTCAACTTGTGTATGGTAAGGGATGTCATTTACCTGCGGAGCTTGAGCATAAAGCCTATTGGGCATTGAAGAAGTTGAACCTTGATCTAGATGCAGCTGGTAAGAAGCGAATGCTTCAGTTAAATGAACTTGATGAATTTCGACTCCAAGCGTACGAGAACAACAAATGTACAAGGAAAAAGTGAAAAGGTGGCACGACAGGAAGCTGTATCCTAAGTCATTTGCGCCGGGGCAGCAAGTTCTTTTATTCAACTCTCGTCTCCGACTTTTTCCTGGAAAGTTAAAATCAAGGTGGTCTGGACCTTTTATTGTCAAAACTGTGTTTCCACATGGAGCGGTGGAGATTTTTGAGAATGATCCGGGCCAAGCATTCAAGGTTAATGGTCAGCGGTTGAAGCATTACTATGGGGACACGGCAAACCGGGAAGTGGTTAGTGCCGTTTTATTGTCAACTTGAGTAAGGTACGCTACGTCAAGCTAATGACGAAAAAGAAGCGCTTCTTGGGAGGCAACCCATGATTTGTTGTTATAGGAACCCTTAGAAGTTAGAAACCTATCCAAAACCAAAAAAAAATCAGAAAAACCAGGGCAAGAAAATATTTTTCCAGAAGGTCCCTGAGCACCCGCTCAGCTTTGCTGAGCGACCGCTCAGGGCCCAACTGCTTGAATTTTTTTTAGTCTAATAAAAAACACAAAAAAATCAGAAAACATAAAAATACAAACACAACCCCACTACCCACGAATTATTTTCCCATTACCCACATTTTTAACCCTCAACCCCACTCCTAATTAAATTTTAACCTAATCTCTACCCTATATATACATACAACTATTCCATATACTCCCCGATACACTTTCAAACCTTAAACTCTCTCCCATATTCAAAAACACAATTCTTAAGCACTTTTTCTCAGTTTCAATGGCACCCAAGAGATCCAGGACTATTGATAGTCGCTGCACTGTTCCTACTGCTGATTCTTCGAGGGGTACTGCTGCGAGACCTCATTTGTTTGATAGGGCTGCTGAGGAGGAGTATACTAGGCTTCTGGGTAAGCCGATTTTGAAGGAGAGGGGATTCTTACCATTGGGGAGGGATGGTGAGTTGTTGCCGATGATTGCTGAAAAGGGTTGGATTTATTTTTGTGAGTCACCAGAGGCAGTTTCGATGAGCGTGGTTCGCGAGTTCTATGCGAACGCAAAGGCTGAAAAGAATGGGTTTTCTGTTGTGCGTGGGCTGACGGTGGATTATCATCCCGCGGTGATTCGCCGTGTGATTGGGCAGCAAAAGAGGAAGCCCACGGAGGAGAATTGGAATGAGAAGACTGCTGAAGATTTTGACTTGGATTTGATTTGTGCTACTCTCTGTAGGCCGGGCACGGTTTGGACGTTCAAGACTGGGACTAACGAGTATCGTCATTTTCCGGCGATTGTGATGAATAGGTTTGCCCGTGCATGGAATGCCTTTATTTGTGCTAATATTCTGCCTACTTCACATGCACATGAGGTTACTGTTGAGCGAGCACAACTGTTATGGGGTATTTTGAATGAGGAGTACTATGTGGACCTTGGTGAGTTCATCTACCAAGGAATTCTGAAGTTTTTGAGGGGAACGAAGCACATGAACATCCCTTATGCATCTACTGTTACAAAGCTTTGCCGAGCAGTGGGAGTTCAGTGGCCTTCTCACGAGCAGTTGCAGCTGCTGGCCGCTTCTATTGATTCCGGGACTCTGAATGCGATGCAGGAGTGGACTGGTGGAGAGCCCGAGGAGCATGGGCTGGGTTATCGTCTTCCAGGAGGACGTCTAGCAGCTGGTGCTACCATGGCGAGACCGGGGCATGATGAGGCAGGCTCTTCTAGAGCTCAGGAGGGTGCTGGTATGGTTGATGCCCAGTATAGGAGGCTGTCGAGGAGGATGGATACTATGTACGAGACGCAGAGCAGGTTTGCTCATGAGCTCACCCTTGTACTTGGGACTGCTTTTAGAGGCCTTGGAGCTGACATCCAGTGGCCCATTTTTGGTGAGGACTCTGCATATCCGCCTCCTGATACTCCACCCTCTGAGGGTGATGATGATGATTTCTCCAAGTAGGTATACCCTGTGTTCATTTCTACTACCTTTACTGGGGATAGTGAAGATTTTAAGTTTGGGGGTGGTAGTTAAGGAATATTTGTGTGTGTGTCATATAGTTGCATATTCATGATAGTTTAGTTCATATAATTGCATATTTTTGCCATATAGTTTTATTTATTTATTTTATAGCTTTATTCATCATGTCATGTAGCTCATGCATATACCATGATCCTTTTTGCATTGCTTTACCAATTAATTTGTGATGTTGATGCGAGTGTAGTGATAGCGTTAGAGTGATGTTGAGTCTTGTAGGTTGACGTGCATGCTAGAAACACATGTAATTTCACTAAGTCTTAGAGAATGCTTAAGGACTATATTGTTGTCATGGTTTGATGGTTTTCAAGGTTAATCTATTGATTATGCTTAGAATTTATAATATGTTCTTAGTGATAAAAGGCATGAAAAGAAAAATTGGAGTAAAAATTGGAATTTATTACTAATCGTGGCTAGGCGTCAAATGGCTAGTAGTTGGCTCGTATTTTTATGCGAGTAGTCTAGGGTTGAGCAAGATGGAGCGAAAAGCACTTGCTCAGAAATTTGAAAAAAAAATAGATAGAAAAAAAAGAAAAAAAAGAAAAGAAAACAAAGAAAAGAAATAAAATAAAATAAAGAGTTAATGCATAATTGATCACGAGTGGGCTCTTTGGTATTCGAGTTATTAAGTTCTTAAGTTCTTAGGGGACTTTGTGCCTAGTGACCTAAGACTTTTAAAGTCTGGGATCCGCTAACCTAACGCTCGCTAAATGGATGCCATTGTATAAGTCTTTTGTGGACCTCACTCATTGCACGGTCAAATAATCATTATTGTTGTGTTAAATGAAAAAGCATGATTCCGTAATAAGCTCCAGTAATCTTGAAGTGTTATAAGTCATTTTGTGCCTAGAAATTTATTCTTCGTATAATCATGTGATTGCCTAGAGGATAGTTGAGTTATGATAATTGATCTAGTTCGAAACATATATGTTAAGCATCCGCACACACCATGTTTCTGGTTGTATGTTAGTTTGCATGATTTGATTGAACTTTATTCGCCTAATTGCATTTGTTGAGATGTCATGAGTTGGTTGGTTTAGTCGTAGTGAGGGGGATCGCTGCATTTCATAAAGATTACATTCATGCATGTTTTTGTTTTGTTTTTGAGTCTGTGACGCTTAAGGTCAAGCATCGATTTAAGTTTGGGGGTGTGATAAGTGGCATTTTATACCACTTAGAACGTCTTATAATAGCTTAAATTGATGTCTTGAAATCAAATATTTGGTGTATTTGATGCGTTTTTCTAGTGTTTGTGCATTTCAGGGTATTACTTGCATTTGTGGAGAGATTTCATCAAGAATAAGCCTTGGCATGTGTTTGGCATTGCAAGTGGGAAGATAGGAGCAGAATGTAGCGAAGAACGGAAGAAAAACAGAGTATTTTCCAGAAGGGATCTGAGCGCCCGCTCAGCTCTGCTGAGCGACTGCTCAGGAAGCTGAGCGCCCGCTCACGATTGCTGAGCGGCCGCTCAGGGACGTAAATTAAAATAATTATTTTTAGACTCCTAATTCTGTTGAGCTTCCAGCTTCTGAGATAGCTGGGTTTTGTGGGACTCCTATATAAGTAGTTTTCAGAGACGTTTCACGTGGTGTTGAATCGCAGTATCAATCGAGGAGCAAGGAGATAAGGAAGAAGACCGTTTTAGCACACCGCAACGAAGAGGAAGCATATTTTCTTGTGATTCTTTATTTCGTTGTAACAGTGAATGCTAGTTTTCTTTACTTTGAACCTATTTACTCTTGTGACGTACTCTGGTTTAATATAAGTAGTTTTAGTAATTATTCTCGTGTGTTATTATCATGTTTTCATATGAACCCATGGTGACGATGAGTTCTATCATGGGCTAATCGTGATCATGGGGTCGTAACGGATTTACTATGGAATTCTTTAGTTAGTTGTTTAATACCTTAGTGTGTGATGATTGTATGACATCTAGTATTGGTTGTGCTTATTCGTCTTATGTGCGTCGCGAACATATAAGATAAGGTGTTAATCTCTTGTGAAGCGACGGTGGATCTCGAGGTTTAGAACTTGCCATGCTAGCATAGGTTCATGTATGTGTATGCATGATTAGTGGGTAACTCTAGCCGTTTTACTTGCCCTAAGTAATCATAAGGAATAACTTGTGCTTAAATCATTATGTTGTCAAATTCTGTAGACATATAGGGTCTCAACATAATCGATGCCTATTCGACTTCTATCTTAATTGTGGATGCTTGGTAGAATGGTATTAGTACAATGAAAGTTGGCTTTTATCAGTTTCGTGTTGTTCGATTAATATCATCACCTTTACATGCTGAGGGTAATAACAATAACTATTGAAGGAAGTAGTAATGAAGTTGTGATCTCATGAGTGTTAAATATTGTTAATTCAAGTGTCAATTAAGTGTTTAATTCTCATAGTTAATTATAGTTAATAATTAGTTAATCAAATCTAAGTGTTATTGTCTTGACATTGAGAAGTAATTACACATTGGTGAGTAAGTGTTAATTGAACATAATTAGTCTGAGTTTCGGTGGGAATGAACTAGAAAGTATTCTATCTTACTTGCGAACATGTATACTTGCGTGTATTATTAGCGCGTGTTTTCCGCCCTAACAAAAGACAGGAAGGACTACTCTTCTGAAAATATCTCGTCTATCTTGATGGATGCTAAGGTTCGACATATCCCGCACATCAGTCTTAATAGTGTTATGTCCAATAGAGTCATTGGATGTAAAACAGGAAAAGAGATATGGGATGCTTTAAAAGTAAAGTGTCAAGGTACAACTGCTATCAAGAAGAACAGGTTGACAATACTTACTCAACAATATGAGCATTTTGACTTAAAGGACAATGAGTCATTAACTAAGATCTGTGACAGATTTCAGAAGTTGCTGAATAACTTATCCCTTGTCGATAAAGAATATGATTTAGAAGACTCAAACCTGAAGTTCCTACTTGCTCTCCCTGAAAAGTGGGATTATAAGGTCACATCAATAAGGGATAACTATGAAATTGATAAAACACCTCTAGATGAGATCTATGGAATTCTGAAAACTCATGAACTAGAGATAAAACAAAGAATCAAGAGGAAAGGATCAAAAACTAGACCAGTTGCACTCAAAGTTGAAGAGAAGCCAAAGAAGAAAGCTATGAAGAAAAGCTACTCTAAAGTGAAAATCATGATTGCTAAGTCAGATACTGAATCATCAAATTCTGATGATGACTCAAATCCTGATACTGAATCAGATACTGAGAGTAATCACAACAACAATGAAGATATGGATCAAATGGCTGCCCTACTGGTTAAAAGTTTCAAGAAGATGGTCTACAAGAACTTCAGAAAAGGGAGAAGATTTTCCAAGAAAGGTTCCAGTTCCTCAAATTCTGATAAGAGGAACAACATGAAGATATACTGATTGGAAGGAAGTTAAATCTGGAAAACCGGACAAGTCAAAAGAAAGATGTTACAACTGTGATGGACTTGGACACTTTACAGCTGACTGCAGAAACTCAGAGCTGAGAAGAAACAAGCTTTGATCTCAAAGAAGAGAAACTGGGATGATTCATCAGACTTAGATGATGGGATCAATTATGCTCTTATGGCAAATGCTAATGTTGAGGCCGACAACGCTGAATTAAAGGTAACTCAGTCTACTATTGCATTTGATACTGATGATATCTATAAATTAAGATTATTTCTTAAGTCTATGTATGTTAGTTTTAGGGATCAAACCTTAGAGAACAATAGAATCAAGAGTGAAAACTATGTGTTATAAAAGACATGCCTGTACTTTAACAAGACTAAGACAATTTGTCAACCCTAAGTAAGTTGTATTTTTATCTTAATTTGTGTTTTGTACTTGTAACAATTAAAGTCTGTAAAAATGCAAAGGAGCAGACTGGAGTCTTTTTCCTAAAAAAATGTCAAGCCTAAGGATTCTATCTGGAAGAAGATCAATAAGATCATGCCTCAGAAGAATTTTGAAGAAGCTTGGAGTTGAATAAATCTGTTTGGAGAAAAATATTCTAAGTCAAGATCTCTACAAGTCACAGATTTAATATTATAGAGAAGTCATTCGAGAACTCCAGAGAGTACCGACAGATAATCAATATCTACTCGATGGATGAGCAATATCTACTCGACGGATGAACAATATCTACTCGACGGATAAGCAATATTTACTCGACGGATGAGCTATATATCTACTCGACGAATGAGCAATATCCACCGGGAGTGGAGAAGTCAGGAAAGCTACTCGAGAACTCAAGAAGATATCGACAAGCCAATTTAAAGAACTGAAGATTGGAGATATCGACAAGTCATTCCTTCACTAGAGAACTCAGAGTTATCGATAAGTCAAAGTGAAGATATGAAGACTAGAGATCTCGACAAGCTGAAGACCTCTACAAGTCAAACTCAATATGGAGTGCTAGAGATCTTGATAAGCCTATGTACTTATCGAGATGTCAAGTGTTCTATTAATTCAAACTGGAGATCTTGAAGTACAGTCTCAAAGTACAGAATTGCAGATCAGTTCAATATCCAAGATAAACAATCAACAAAAAATCCAACAGCTGGATTGACAAGTCTACAAAAAGCAGCTTGAAGAGTGTGCAAGATCAATGGCGAAAATTAACTGACAGAGGAAGATTAAAGTAAACACGGGAAGCTAAATGATATGCTAAGCCAGAAATGGAAGATTTGCTTTTCTATAAATAGAAATGACAAGTGACAGTTTAGAAAAGCTAATAGCATGTTTATTATCCACTGAGTAAACCAGCAGTTAACTGAGTTATAAAGTTAACACTGATCCTCTAGTTAGATGTAACAATTTAGATCAAATCTCTTGTATCACTCTCAAGAAGAAGCTGATCTCTTTAACATCAAAGAGCGTAGAAATTTTGTAGCAAAACAGTCTTAATTTTTAATATAAAAATTAAGTGAGTTTTGAAGATGTGTTTTCTTAATTTTTTGCAAGTTTAAATTCTGCATGAACACTTTTCTATACAAGATTTAATTTACTTTGTTCAACCATTAACTTTCAAGAAAAGCCTAAAATCAGAAAAACACATTCACCCCCTCTGTGTGTGATTCATTACCTAACAAGTGGTATCAGAGCAAAATCTGAAAGTAAACAGATTCAGGATCTTGGAAGAATGAACACACAGAAAATCAGTAACATCAAAATTCTTATCTTTGACAAAGCTAACTACACTCTTTGGAAAAAGAAAATGATGCTGTTTATCAGGATGGCCAATCCACTCCACATTCAGATCCTTAAGAATGGACCCTTCATTTCTATGGTAAGAGTTGAGGAATCTACAGATGGAGACATGGTCATACTAGCTCAATATGCTCCTAAAGATCCAGCTGAGTATTCAAATCCTAAAAAGGAGAAAGTCTCCCTAGATAGCAGCTTGCAATTGATATTGATAGAGTCACTTGACAATGTGATGTACAATAATATTATTAACTGAGACACTGCCAAGCAAATATGGGAGAAGATTGAAATACTCAGTGAAGGAACTGAGGAGGTTAGATCTAATCAAAGAAGGATACTGATTTCACAGTATGAGGGTTTCATGGTTAAGCCTAAGAAAAGAATTACTAATGTGTTTGAAAGATTCAATAAGCTGATAAATGACTTGCAGCTTCATGATAAATACTATGAAGCTGAAGAGGTAAATCTAAAGTTCTTGCTTACTCTCCCTGGCCATTTGGAACAGAAAATCTCAACAATCAGGGAAGGGAGAGACTTAAGCAGAATAACTCTGGAAGTTCTATATGGAATTCTCAAAACATATGAACTAGAGATGATTCAAAGGCAATCGTTGAGATCTAGTCAATGATATGGTGTGGATGGATCAAGTGCTTTAATTGTAAATGAAAGCCAATCCTTCAATGATGAACTAAGATCTCAAACTTTAGTTGCCTCAACAAGTGAGCAGAGAACAAATGATTCACAGGAGCAAGTCATACTAGAGTTGGAAAATGATGAGTTCTACACTCTTGAAGAATTGGATGAGCTAGATCAATCAATGGCCTATTTAGCTAGAAAATTCTCTAACATTAGAGTAAATAAGCCAAGGTACTTCAGAAATAAAGGACTATCCTTCAACAAAGATAATAGCTAGAAAGAGAAAGGAAGTACAATTCTAACAACAAGAGTGGTTACAAAACTGGATCTATTGACAGATCTAATATAAGGTGCTTCAATTGTGATGAACTAGGACACTTTACTACAGAATGCAGGAAACCTAAGAAGGCGAAGAAAGACAAAGCTTATCTTGAACTGGAAGCAAAGTATGAAGCTCTTCTGAAAAAGCAACAGAGCAAAGCTTACATTGCGGAGGGAAAGAGTTGGGATGATTTAGATAATGATGAAGATGAGGAAGTTGGAAACTATGCTCTAATGGCTTTGGAGCAAGGTGAATCATCCTCATCAAAAGCACATACACCAACTCTTACCACTATTGATTTAAACGTGAATCAATGCAAGGAAACTATTGAAAAGATGAGCACAGAAATGTTTCACATTCACACAAGCATGGTTGCTGCTAATGAAGAAGTTAGCAGATTAACAAAGATAAATAAGAAGCTCGAGAGTGAGAAGCAAGAAACTGAATTGTTGTTAGTTGAGCTTGAAGCTTTAAAACAAGAAAATGCTTATCTCAAGAACAAGCTCAAGTGTGCAAATGAAATTGAAGTAGTGTTAAGGGAGAAGCTAGAAAAGAATGAAGTAAACATGAAATCTTTCAGAAATGCATCTGAACTGGTCAAACAGTATCATGAGAAGAATAAGCCATGTGCAAACATTGCTATTGGCCTTGACTATGATGACATGATTGACAAAAAGAAAACTATAGGTGACAAAGGGAAAGCCAAGAAGACTGAGAATGCTCCAACCTTTTTGAAAGAGCTTAATGCACCTATATTCAAAGCATGTGTAATCAACTTTAGTGAAGAATAATTGAGTATCAAGCAAGAAATTGTTGATGAAGATAAAAAGAAGAAAACTGAAGAATCAGTTCAGTCTTCCAGTACTGAAGAGAAACTCATGAACAAACAAAGTCCCAAGACTCTTGTTCAAGGAACCAAAACTAAAGATGCAAGAAAGAGAAAGAAAATAGAAATGGGAAAATAGGGATAAACAAAAGCAATATTTTTTCTTATATTGCAAATGCTCCTAGAAAGAAGTGTGAAAAATGTGGCTCTTCAAATCATCTAACTCACCTTTGTAAAAAGGTTGTTAGTAAGTCAGCTGAAGGAACTTGCAAATACAATGAAGCAAATTCTAATGATCCATATTCATTCTGTGACAAGTTTGACTGCATTCCTTGCAACATGAAGGTAGTGAAGAGTTGCCACAAACTGAGAGTAGACCTTAAAGAATCAAGAAATGAGTCTACATCAGAAGGAAAATATGCACAACAATCACTGAATTATGTTTCTTCTAAAATTACTCATTCTACTTATACTGAACAAGTTACCAAAAAGAAACTACACAACACTGCTTGGGTTTCCAAACACACTTAAGACTCATTGTGTGCAGGGCAAGTGAAGAAAGTCATCTGGATCATAGACAGTGGATGTTCCAGGCACATGACTGGTGGTAGAGCCCTGCTATCACAATTTTAGGAGAAAGTTGGCCCATTGGTGACCTTTGGAGATAACTGCAAAGGATTCATAATGGGATTGGCAAGATTGTTATGAAAATGTTATCTTTAAATGATGTAGCACTGGTAGCTGATCTTGAAGTGAATCTTTTCAGAATTAGCATATTGTAGATAATGGTCTCAAGTCTTATTCAACAAGAAGAATGCACTGTTATCAGCTAAAAAAACCAGTGAAGTTGCTCTGAAAGGAGCAAGGAAAGAAGCTTGTTTGTTGAAGATTTTGACTCAACAAATAAGGATGATATTTGTTGCTTATACACCAAGGTATCAGGAGAAATAAGCAAGCTCTGGCTTAAAAATCTGTCTCACTTGACTTTCAAGAAAATTAACACCTTGTCAAAAAGGAGTTGGTAAGAGACATGCATAAGATGGACTTGCTCAAGTTGAAGTTTGTGAAGTCTTTCAGACTAAGGAAATGAAGAAACTACTCAACAAGAGAATCATGGAAATAGAAGCTCATCTCATACACCTAAGTTTGATTGCACAATCTCAGGGGGTAAAGAGGATCTTCGGATACTGGAAGGAAGCTCAACATGGGATTATGGTATCCCAAGGGAATCAATTTTGGAGTTGTTGGACTCATAGATACAGATTTTTCCGGATGGAGGGTTGACAAAAAGAGTTCCAGTTGAAGATGTCAATTTTGTCTTTCAAAGACCTGTATCCTGATATAGCATCAATCTCATTTTTGTACCAGCAGAAAAACAATTGGCTGACATTTTTACTAAAGCTTTGGATGAAGCAACTTTCACTAGATTTGTAAGTGAAATTGGATTGCTTAATTCTTCATCCTAAGGCAAGAACTCAGCTAATGTTTTGCAGCAGATTAATCTCCAGTAAATCAAAATTAATTTGATTAAATTGGAAATTAACTGAAATATGAATTATAAATATTTCAGAAATCTCTGTATATTTGTTTTTCAAATTCAATTAACTTGGAATCTTTCAAATTCTAAGTAAATTGCTCAGTTGTTAATTTACATTCTTAATATGTAAAATTAACACAAGGCAGAATTACAAATAACCAAAAGTATTTAGAGAACTGAGTTCTCGATAAGTATAAATTGACTTCTCGACTAGTCATTTTAGGACTTCTCGAGTGACTTCTCGATAAGTCCTTGTAGAGTTCTCTAGTAGTATTCATTCAAAGAGTTCTCTACAAGTACAATTTTTTTTACTTATCAATAACTCAGAACTGAGATAATTTAAAATGATAAATTATTTTGGTAAAATACCTTTGGAAAATTTATTCTAATTTTATTTTGAACTTATTCAAATAAAAGTTAGAATTAATTCAGCCCACTTTTTGGACAAACTGGGTATTTATTTGACATTTCGATGAGTCATTTTTTTATTTCTTTATAAGAGTAATTTAAAATGACTTCTTGATATGTACTTCACTTCTCAAAATGACTTCTCGATAGACAAACTCCAAATGTCTATTTTTAAGTTCTCGACAAGTCATCTACTTTTACTATAAATACCCAGACTTCTCGATACATACTCTTACTTACAACTTTTGAGATCTAAAGTGACCAAGCTTTCAATCCGAAACCGTTTTCTCTCTCGTTTTTCATTCGTTCTCAGAAATTTTCTTACCCATTCATTCTCATCAATCAACAATGGCCTAAAATGTTGCTAGGACATTTATCCCAGAGAAAGGAACCAACTATCTTGCTTTCACTGATGCAAACCAAGCTCCTGATAGTTTCAAGGGGTTTGTGAAGCTGCTGTCGGAATCCTATCTTGAAGGTGCTTTGACTGCAAATCCAGTACTGTATCTAGACGTGCTTCATGAATTCTGAACTACAACTGTAGTGAGGACTGATGTTAACAATAACTCTCTTTCTTTGGTGTTGACATGTACAATTGGAGGACAACGAATAGAATTCAATGACCAAGATGTGAATAGAGCCTTGGGGGTGCCAACTGAGAATCTGGTGGAGGTACCAACTTATGATGAGCTGACTGAGTTCATGGACTTCATCAATTATGGTAGGAGAATCAACCTATCAAGCTTAAACAAAACCAATCTAAGGAAGGAGTGGTCATTCATTTTTGACTTTGTAGTAAGGGCCTTTACTTGCAGAAAAATAGGATATGACAATATCTCAAGTATTGTGCAAAAGCTGGTGTATTCAATTGCCCACAACAGATACCTGAATGTTGGTCTGCTGATCCTGGAAGAACTTGCAACCAGGCTGGTTATGCCTCTGACAGCTAGAGGTAAGGAAATTTTCTTTCCTAGATTTATTATATCCACTTTAAATAATAAAGTAGCTGACATACACCTGTTGAATGGTATAGATAGTACAAAGATAGGAAATTGTAAGCAAGTTCTTAAAATAATATTTGGCTCACTTACTACAAAGAATAAGGTCAATGTAAGTCTGAAAATCACTCCATTTATGTTGGAGAGATTGAGGACTTATCCTTATCCTATGCATAACATGAGATCTAATGCACAATCTAGTACATCTAAGATTCCTGAACCTGTAGAAGTACAAACACAGGATCACCAACAGGGATCTTCCCAAGCTGTAACCATTCTTTAACAACCTTTAGAAGCTAGGAAACCAACTACCTCATCTTCTGAAAAGGGTAAGTCAGTAAAAAGAAGAGAAAGGGGATAAACCTAGCTGTGATAACTGAGAGTGGTGATGAGAGAGCTGAAAGAGAACCACCTCTGGTCAAAAGATCCAAAAGAAGTAAACAAACTGAGCTGATAACTCTATTCTCCTCTATATCCTCCCAACAGGAAGCAGTTATAAAAACAACCAAGAGTGAGTCTGCATAGCCTGCACAAGAAGCAATTCAAGTGTATGGTAGGAGAAATAAGGAAGGCACACACTGTGAGAGCACATCCCTTGAAGCTCCCTCATCTATTCAGGGGGAGCTGCCAACACTCACAACTGAGCAACAATCTCTTCTATCTAATATTTCTTCTATTCCAATTCCACTTGAATCTATTTCTCAAGTGCACCAAAAATCAAGTGACCTAGCTCAAGAAGCTTTGCTCACCACCCAGACACCTCATTTAGATGGTGAGAGGCTACATGCTGTGGTAGACCTTGATGACACCATCACAAACATGGGGGATTCATCAGTCTTTACTGAAGACCCCATGGATACCACTAATGCACCTTCATATACAAAACAGTTTTTATAGACTGAAAGGTTTGAGGGTAGTACTCCTGAGGGGGAGCTATCTAAATCATCTCCAATTTAATTGGAGGTTCCTCATGTAGGAACAACTCCCCTCACAATCCTAGCAGAAATTGCCTCTGCAGTTGAAGCTAGGAGTACAATTGCCCATGATCCTGTCATAGGGGAGGCAAGCATAGCACATTTAAGTGCCAGTGTGTTGCAAGATACACAAGGGTTTGAGACTGGTGTACATGACAGAAACCCAGTCAAATCCCCTCCAATTCAATTGGAGGTTCCCACTACAAGTGGAGGACAACACACTGTCAAAACCACAGAACAATCTGTGAGTAAAACTGTGATCTCAGTCACAGGAGTTTCTGATGAACCATCCACCTCTCAACCTCAACAAACTCACATACTCTCTCAGTGGCTACAAGAATCTGCCTCTCAACCAACTTCTGTAGATGATCTACTAGTAGAGCAGATCTCTGGACTGGCCAATATCTCACAGCATTGCAAGACTCCAACTCCTCTCTCACTGCACAAGTTGAGGCTTTGACATCTCTTGTCAAAAGCCAACAAACAGATATCCAAACTATGGTGGATTCCCATAAGCATCTTCAAATGCAGAATTCTATAGCTTTAGGAGCCATCATGGGTAAACTCAACATACCACTACCTTCTTTGCCTGAACAAGTAAGGCCTGAAATTCCTACTCCCCTTCTCATGCCAGCCAAAAAGACTAAGGGGGAGATAGAGGCCAAGTTGGCATAATCAAGGTCATCTCAACATCAAGTTCAGGGTGCTAGTAAGAAAGCTAAAGAAGTTGATCTTGACAAGGAGAGACTTATTAGGTCTGCTGAAGGACCTAGTTTGAGCAGAGAGTTTGAAAAACTACTCAATTCCTTAAAAGCTTATCTCAACAACAATTACTTCACATATAAAAAGGCCCTGGATAAGACAATCAATTTCATAAGAGTGATCAAGGTTAACAAGGACACCTTTCTGGAAGATAGGATAATGGTTAATGCAAATGACTCAGGGACAGACAGATGTATGCAGGTGTCTCTCAATTGCCTTGTCTCAAGGAGGGCATCTGAGTTAGATATCTTTATCAGCAAAGTTAGAGCTATAACTCGTGAAGATACCAAGCTACTAACTGCACTGAAAGATGCTCATGTAGCTGCCTTTCCTGAAGCATATCTACAGCCAAGCAAGGGTATAGCATACATCTGTCCAACTACCAAACAATTTAGATTTTTCAATATCCCTAAACAATGTGTTAGGAGCAATGAGAAGCTTATCATGATCCTAGGAACTAGCTTAAAAGCTAAGAAAAACAAGAACCATGATGATTTGGAAATGATAAAGCTACTAAGGAGATATCTGGACCATGCAAAAGTCAACTTGCCCAAAACTCAGTTTAACAATGATGACTTGGATGATGATGAGCACAAGAAGAGTGATCAGAATCCTTCTGGCTCAAATCCGAGTCAGTCTAGTAAGCCATCTGGTAGAAAGGGTGGAGAGAAGAAGGAGGATGACAATAAAGATGAAGAGAAGAAGAGAAAAGGGGAGAGGAAGAGCAGAAAACCTCATGATGATTCAGGAACTCAAACAACCCTAAAAATCCAAATACAACCATCTCAAACCTTAGCTCAACCCACAACATCAACTATCTCTAACATCAAACCTTCCCAAACATCTAAGCTAAAATTTCTTTACAGACAAACTGCCAACTCCTTCCTAAAAATTCCAATCACCTCAAGCCTCATAAATCTCAAGAAAATGGCAACCCTACCTTTAGCCAAACCTTCACTAAAATTCAAGCTCAAATCTGTTGGGAGAAAGCCTAAGAAAGTTAAGTATGTAAAGGAAGTGGAAGTCACTGAAAGGGCCATCTATAATTGCTTTAAGGAATCTAACTTTCTACCTTTAAATTGGTGCACCTCAGATGAAGACCATTTCCAACATCCAGCTGAGGAAATTATTAAAATCTGGGTCGTATCCCTGAGAGAAGTTAGAGTCTATTTTAAGGATGGTACATTCACTCTTCTAGACAAAAAGTTAATGGATTCTTTGACTCCTGCAGAAATTAAGAGAGTGTTAAGTTTGTTAAAAGGCAAGGACACTGTTACAAGGACATGTAGATCATCTCTGGCTGAATGGTTAATTGAAAGGGAGGAAACAAAGAAAAGAGATAAGGATGAAGCTGAAGAAAGAAGAAGGAGACATGATGAAGAAATAGATATGTTTATAAAAAGATCAGAAGAGTTGAAAGCAAAAGGAATGAGCAGAATTTCTAAAGATGGTAGATTTCTAAACATCAAAGTTGATGGATTCTCAAGATTCAGCCTAGAGTATCTGGACCAGGGTTACCCTAAGGCAGCAAGGCAAAAACTTGTGGAAGCTCTAACTGGAACACTCATCATAGAAGAACTTGAAATTCTTGATCACTTGAAGGATAAACTTAGAGAAGAAGCAGATGTAAAAACTGTCTTTACCTGATTCTTATAATCATGAAACCTGGTGAATCTTATGTTACACAAGCTGTAATTCTATCAAGCTTTATGTTTTAATTTTATCTCCCATCAGTTTTAAACTTGGGGTTAGTCTTGTTAACAGGCATGAATTTGTGTGAAGCAATCTTCTCTTAAATTGGGGGAGATTGTTGTAAAAGACATGCCTGTACTTTAACAAGACTAAGACAATTTGTCAACCCTAAGTAAGTTGTATTGTTATCTTAATTTGTATTTTGTACTTGTAACAATTAAAGTCTGTTAAAATGCAAAGGAGCGGACTGGAGTCTTTTTCCTAAAACAGTATCAAGCCTCAGGATTCTATCTGGAAGAAGATCAAGAAGATCATGCCCTGGAAGAATTTTGAAGAAGCTTGGAGTTGAATAAATCTGTTTGGAGAAAAATATTCTAAGTCAAGATCTCTACAAGTCACATATTTAATATTATAGAGAAGTCATTCGAGAACTCCAGAGAGTACCGACGGATAAGCAATATCTACTCGATGGATGAGCAATATCTACTCGACAGATGAACAATATCTACTCGATGGATAAGCAATATTTACTCGATGGTTGAGCTATATATCTACTCGACGGATGAGCAATATCCACCGGGAGTGGAGAAGTCAGGAAAGCTACTCGAGAACTCAAGAAGATATCGACAAGCCAATTTAAAGAACTGAAGATTGGAGATATCGACAAGTCATTCCTTCACTAGAGAACTCAGAGTTATCAATAAGTCAAAGTGAAGATATGAAGACTAGAGATCTCGACAAGCTGAAGACCTCTACAAGTCAAACTTAATATGGAGTGCTAGAGATCTCGATAAGTCTATGTACTTATCGAGATGTCAAGTGTTCTATTAATTCAAACTGGAGATCTCGAAGTAAAGTCTCAAAGTATAGAATTATAGATCAGTTCAATATCCAAGATAAACAATCAACAAACAATCCAACAACTGGATTGACAAGTCTATAAAAAGCAGCTTGAAGAGTGTGCAAGATCAATGGCAAAAATTAACTGACAGAGGAAGATTAAAGTAAACACGGGATGCTAAAGATATGCTAATCCAGAAATGGAAGATTTGCTTTTCTATAAATAGAAATGACAAGTGATAGTTTAGAAAAGCTAATAGCATGTTTATTATCCACTATGTAAACCAACAGTTAACTGAGTTATAAAGTTAACACTGGTCCTGTAGTTAGATGTAACAATTTAGATCAAATCTCTTGTATCACTCTCAAGAAGAAGCTGAGCTCTTTAACATCAAAGAGCTTAGAAATTTTGTAGCAAAATAGTCTTAATTTTTAATATAAAAATTAAGTGAGTTTTGAAGATTTGTGTTCTTAATTTTTTGCAAGTTTAAATTCTGCATGAACACTTTTCTATACAAGATTTAATTTACTTTGTTCAACCATTAACTTTCAAGAAAAGCCTAAAATCAGAAAAACACATTCACCCCCTCTGTGTGTGATTCATTACCTAACACTATATGCTTAAGAAAAGGAATGATTACCTAGAAACTGAGTTGTTTTCCATGCTAGAAATTCAAAAACAAAGAGATAATGTTGTTTATGTTAAAAAAATTGTTAGAAAAACATGCTTGTATAAAAAAGGAGCTAGCTAAAGAGAGAGAAGTCATTAAACTTTGGACTAACTCAGGAAAAGCAACCCAAGAAAACTTAGAGAATGGCTGTTGGAGATCAGGATTAAGATATTTAGCTAGATCTAATTCTGATAAGAAAAATGGAGAAGAAACTGAGAAAACAGAACCAATAAAAACTGATAGTCAGGTCAAATTGAACAAGGTTCAAATAAAGAGCATTAAGTTTAATCAAAGCGCGAATAATGTTAAATCAATCCATGAGGAAGGTATTACCTCAGCACCTAGATCAAACTTTACCACTGAAAAGAGTAAGCAAACTCACACAAATTCAGTAAATATTGGTTCAATGACTCGGAAACAGCTCAATCAAAAGCTAAAGGATATTGACATGAAAGACAAGAGAAAAAGGTCTAGTAAAAATAGGAATGGCAAAGTAGGTGTTAATAAGAATGAAAATTATGTGACTCCTCCTAATGCACCTAGAAAGACCTGTTCAAACTGTGGTAGCACTAATCATCTTGCTAATTCTTGCAGGAAGAATAAAGAGATAAAAGTTATTCTTCTAAATCAGAGTTTAGGAATAGAACAACTAGATATAAACCTCAGAATCCTTATTTTCATTGTGCCGATATTTGGCACTCTATTTATACATGTAAAGAGTATCACAGTTTGTATTATGATTTTTATAAACTGAAACACTCTTTAGTTAAAGCTAAATCTGTTTTCGCATATATAAATACTGATAGTAAGAATGTTAATATAAATTTTACCATGTCAACTTTTACAAGGAGCATTGTGAAATTGTCAGTAAGTCTGATGGCAAGATCACATTGACTGGTGTGAGACATGGTAGTTTATATGAAGCCAGGGTCTCCACAAGTTTTGATAATTCAAAATTTTGTCTACTAAGTAGAGCATCTGTGAAAGACAGCTGAAACTGGCATAAGAGACTTTCTCACCTGAACTTTAACAATATCAATGAACTTGTGAGGAAAGATTTTGTAAGAGGATTGTCCAATGCAGTGTTTACTCCTGATGGCTTATGTGATTCATGCCAGAAAGCCAAGCAAAGGAAGACATCTTTCAAGAGTAAAACTAAATCCTCCATTCTTGAACCATATCATCTACTTCATGTTGATCTATTCGGACGAGTGAATATTATGTCTATTGCCAAGAAAAGGTATGCACTCGTGATTGTTGATGAATACACAAGATACACATGGGTGTATTTTCTGCACACCAATGATGAATCTCCATCCATTCTTCTTGATCATGTGAGGGAGCTGGAGAAAGGATCAATATACAAAGTGAAGATTATCAGAAGTGATAATGGAACTGAATTCAAGAATAGCTCTATGGAAGAGTTCTACAAACTCAATGGGATAAAACAAGAGTTTTCTGATCCTGGAACTCCACAACAAAATGGAGTTGTTGAAAGAAAGAATAGAACTCTGATAGAAGCTGCAAGGACCATGCTAGAAGAAGCAAGATTGCTACCTAGTTCTGGGCTGAGGCTGTGCAAACTGCTTGCTTTACATAATATGCAAAATTGATCAACAAGCATGTAAAGACACCATTTGAGATGGTGAAAGTAAAGAAGCCAAATTTGAAGTTCTTACATATTTTTTGTTGTAAGTGTTTTGTTCTCAAAAATCATCCGGAGCAGCTGACCAAGTTTGATCTGAAAGCTGATAAAGGAATATTTGTAGGATATCCATTGACTACAAAAGCTTTTAGAGTTTACCATCTGAAAACAAGAACAATCATAGAATCTATACATGTGTCTTTTGATGGCAAGAAGATAACATGTCTAGAAGATGCAGATGACCATGACAAGTTGAGATTTGAAAATGAAGTATCTTATGCTGAACTTCTAAATCCTGACTTTGATACATTAAGTCCTGATATCACTCGAAGCTCTCAGATTCCACAGGATAGTGGAAATACTTCTGACACTGAAGCATATGTTGAGCGGGTGGGAACATAACTTAAATCCAGAGACTACAACAAGTGATTCATTTCAAGAAACATCAGTAGAAAGATCATCAGACTCATCTTCCTTAAATTCTGATGAGTCATATACTGATAACCATGGGAACACTGATTCAAGGGTAGCATCAGGAAACTACAATGGTACTACTTAAAGAAATAACAGAGAATTCATGGATCAAGGGGGAGGTTCGTCATCTAGGAGTCTACTTCCATCTGCAAGAAAATGGTCTAAGTCACACACCCTGACTTAATCTGTTAGGTCACACACACACTGTAGAGGGGGTGAATACAGTGTATAGTACACTCAAATCAAACTTTAAGAACTTAAGTAACAGAAAACAAACTTTATTGAAACAATAAACTCTGTTACAGTATGGAACTGTTACCTCTCAGTGATGAACAAATATCACGAGAGCTGCTAGGGTTACAATGAATAATCTTCTCTAATAATGATAACACTTATAGTGTAAACCCTATATCTGTGTTTATATACTACACAGTTACAAGATAATCGCTAATTGATATGGAATATAATTTTGCTTCCTAAAATATATCAATCAAATATCTTTTCTTCCAAGTATTCCATTCTTCACGGAATTCCTTCTTCATGCATATATCTTCTTATGTTTATCTTGATCTTCTTTCCTTTAATCAGCTACTATCCTTATCTGATCGTCCTTCAGCACTTAAGTTCTGATATCTATCTTCTGACGATTATCTCCTGATAACATATGTACTGATATCCTTAAGTCCTGACTTCCAGTATAAGTACTGATCAACAGTTAAGTACTGATTTATCCTGTTCAAGTAAGATCTGAAAGCTAAACATAAAACATATTAGCCATGACATTATCAAATATATCTAACAATCTCCCCCAACTTGTAAATTAACATAATATACAAGTTTAACAGATATTTGATGATGTCAAAAACATTAAGTACAAATGCATGAGAATTAGACTAGATAACTACAACTTACAGTCCTTAAAGCTTTTACCAATTTCAACTTCTGATAACAACTTCAGTCTGTATAAATATCAGAATTTAAGCAGTTGTAGATCTTCGACTTGGCTTCATCATTTTCTGATCTCTCTGATGTCAGGAGTTGTTCTGAGATAGTTCTTCAATAAACATTTCTCAGCATATCTGAGTTCATCAATCATTCTCCTTTTGACATCTTTAAGCTCTGCAGTATCTTCACCAGTTTGAAAGATTGCAGCTCTGAGATCATTGATCTTTGCTTTTCTCAACTCCTGATCTAGTCTTATGACATAAGCTTTGTTAGACTCTAGATTGAATTCAAGTCCCTTAATACCAATATATGTTATGATCTGTGCAGTATTAGGCTTCATATCAACAATATCACCATTGTGATCTCTGTACTTTGGAACATATATACTGTCAGACTTAACAGAATAAAGCCTTTTCTGTCTCTGAATCTGTTCTTTTAAGTAGTTTGCAGCAGTCTCTGTTATTCTGTCATCCACTTGAAGTAAGAAAAGTACATGCTCCAATTCTTCAAAATACTTCAATGGAATGGCATTTTGTCTTATATGATAAACCCTACCATCTGTCATGAAATACAACATGATGTATTCTTTCAAGTAGGTATGGTAAACCATCTGTACAGATTCCAGTTGATTCAATCTCTCAGGAGTTGCTCCAATACCTGGTTCACTCAAGGAAGTTGGATCATTGGTAGTGTTGTGTACTCTTCTTTCATCAGCACTTCCCAATCCAGTTTTATCTCTAGCTTCCTTTCCAGTAACTACTCTTGCTTCAAAACCACTTGCAGTAGTCTTCAAAGATTGAGTCTGTTTTGCTTTAGTGAATCCTGGTAGGAGTGTCTTTGATCTATTTTCTGATATCAAGTTAACTTGAGCTCTGTGAGAGGTTACTTGCTTCTTCTGAATATCAGAACTTATAATTTCTTGACTCTGAACAACTTGAGCCATGTCAGAGGTTGTTTTAAGAACTTTTCTTGAAGTCAGAGCAAGATCATCTTTTTCATCAGTAATTTCTTCTTCCTCAGGAGGTACATAAACCTTGATAGGTTCACCAACCTTTTCTTTATCCTTGGATCTTGGATCTATCTGTGGTTGTGATCTAGCCAACGTTGCTTCAGTATGTGTCCTTTCTTTGATCACAATGCCTTTGAGTTTTGGAAGTGACTTTTTACCAGAAGCTTCAGATTTAGATGTGACTTTCTCTGATTTAAGTCTGGCTTCTTCTTCCTTTAAACTTTCCAAGTCCATTCCTGGATTTTCTTGAAGAAATAACTGTCTTGACATTTCCTCATCAAGATCTAGAATTTCATCAGAACTTATCCTTTTACCAGCAGCAGAACTTATTCTTTTCCCAGTATCAGAACTTGTCCTGTGACTAGCTTGTCTTGATGTAAACCTTCTACCTTGACTATGACCGCTACCCATTCCAGAGTATCCTTGATCATCATTTCCATCATCCTTTCCGTGCAGTGTCTTGTTAGTGTTGCATTTGGACTTAATTACCTTCTCCCCCTTTTTGGCATCAGCAGGTAGTAAAAGAGAGATAAGTAATTCCACTGAGGATTGGATTTCAGTAAGTTGCGATTGCTGAGAAGCTTGATTTGTCAGAATGTCATCAATCTGAGCTTGTTGTTTCTCTTGAGTTTTCTCAATATAAGCAATCCTGTCAATGGTAGGTTGAAAGAACTTTTTCTTATCAATTTTCCAAACTTGTTCTTGTTTGATAAAGTTCTCCTGAATCTTGTGTAGCTCTACATGAGTAGTTGAATGAAGACCTTATAGATGTTTAATACTCAATGCAGTGACTCTAAGCTGGGTTTTTAAATCATCAGAATTTAACATTTCATCAGCTTTAGTCAAGTGCTCAGCAAGATGTATTGCAGTTGGAACACATGAAACTGAGTTCCATTCCTTAGTCCACTCCTGACCTGCAGGAGTTTCACTCCAAGGTACTGGTGCATCCCCGATAACAAACTCCTTTACCAGTTCAGACTTAGGAAGAGTCTGTTGAGGAGTATGTCCTGAAGGACCTGCTTCATCAGCATCTACAGTTGGAGCAGCTTCACCAGTATCTCCAGCATTTGCAGCATCAGAACTTAAAGAATCAGTATCTTCTGATAAGACAACAGTGTGAGTAGCAATGGAGGCTTCAACATCCTCTAATTGCTGATCTGATACTAGGTTCTGATCAACAGCCATATCCTGATGCTCACCTAAAGTCTGATCATCAGCATCTTGATGCAGAGAAGGTGTTGTTGATAACTCTGGAGTTTGAACAGCATCAGTAACAGGTGTTGTGGAAGGATTATTTGCTGTTGGAGCATCTAAGAGAAATACTTCAGACACAACCAAGTGTTGAACATCAATATCAGCACTTGTGCCTGGATCAACAAGAGACACAGATGGTGAGTTAGCCTTGTCAGATACAGCTTCCTGAGATGGAGTTGATGGAGAAGAAGTGACTGGAGCAAATTCCTTGTCTTGTGAGATCAGAGATTCCTGATCCCCTTCCTTAGCTGCTTCCTCTTCATCATCTGAAACTGGCCTTTGTGCCCTCTGTTTCTTGTACTTCCTTGTTGATTTGGATTCCTTGGGAGTTTCAGGAACTATCATTCGTCTAAGCCTCTTGAGAAGCCTAGAACCCCCAATTTCAGAATCCTTCTGAGAAACCTCTTTCTCAGCTTCAGAAACAACAGGTTCTCTAGCAGGAACCGGTTCCTCAGAATCAGATTCATCGCTCAATGCAATCTTCCTTCTCTTTTGAGATGTTTGAGGAACATTCTTTGTCCTCTTTGGCTTGGAAGATGAAGATTTTACAGTAGGTGCTGAAGATGAAGGTCGAGCAGTTTGTGAAGTTGAGAGATAGGATTTGAGATATGTTCTGAGGGTAGGTTGAGTAGAATGAGAGGTAGGTACTGAGGTTGATGGATTTTTGGTGTTTGGAGTTGGTTGGACATCAGAGTAAACAGATCTATAAGTAACAGGATCAACATTTACCAGGATCTGTTTTACAGACTTAGGAATCTGTAATGGTCTAACCACTTTTTTCTTAGTATCAGCATTTACCAGGTCATTAAAGTATCATTTTGCAACCTTAAAAGGTGGGGTTTGAGTGCTGACTAAATGAGGTTCATCAATACAGTAAGTGAAAATAAGTTGACAGAATCTAGCAAAATAAACAGCATCTCGATCCTCTGTCATCCTATCCCCAATAAAACCAATTATTCCAGTTGCAAAATCAAAATAAGTTTGATGTATAATAGCATACCCTATGTGCTGACTCAGAATTGGGATAGCATCAAAATTTGAACATTTGTTCCCATAAGCTTTGGTGATACAATCAAAGAAGAAACTCCATTCTCTTCTGATATTAGCCAGTTTCAACTGTCCAAGTTTCGTCAGACTCTTTTCATATCCCAATTCAGCCATTAACTCCCGAAGGGCTGAGTCCTCTGGAATTGAGAAAGTACAATCTTCTGGAAGATGTAAGACCCTGTGTACTGTACCAGGAGTGACTACAAAGGATGAATCACCCACTTGGAAGATAATACTGGGAGTTCCACGTTGACCACCATCATCAAAAAGTCCAGTCCTCCAAAACCTCTGAACTTGTTGGCTTGAAAAGAATTCAGGCTGTGTTAATGCATACCCAACCTCACTATGTGCAAGAAGATCTTGCACAAAGTGCAATTCAGATGGAGCTTCAGTGTGATCAAGAATTGCAGCATAGTTGTTGGGGACAAACTTAGCTCCATCAATGATTAAATCCTTAGGCGCCATGTGAAAAAAAATGAGATTCAAGTATGCCTGTTAGGTGTTTGAGATAATGTCTGTATGAAAAACCAACGTGAGAAATAAAGAGAAAGAGAGTAAAAGTAAGGAGAGAGATAAAATATAAAGAAAATAAAAGATTAAAGAAATCTTCTCTCTGTTGTACTTATACTCTGAACAAAAATGTTACCGTTGGACACCTGTCAGACATGCAGTAATAACGGACAGTTGCCGGGCTTGAGAAAACAGGAATCATTACTTACCCAGTTGCCTAGTTTCAAGGAAAAACCGTTCCTTTTATCAAGAGAAACAGTTTTAATTCAAAATTTAAACCGTTAGCACTGATTGAATTATTTTTCACTGAATCATTGATATTCTGAAAATACATCACATGAAAATGACCAAGATAAATTAGATAAGTAAGTGCTGAAAATGAATCAGAACTTAATATAAACAAAATTTATATGGTCATCAGAATATCAATCAGGATTTATCAACACAAGATAAAATAACTCAGAGACAAAATCTTGAAGGAAAAACAACTTTCATTAATATATCAAGATAATACATTTATGAAATGGAAATTACATCAATACTTATACAAGATTTTCCCTAAGTTTCTAATCCTAACATCAACAGCCTTAGTCCTAGCTAAGAAGCCTGACAAAGCTGATGATGAAGAAAAACAGGAAGAAGACGAGATTAAGTCATCTTCTTCTTCCTACTCTCGATAAACAGAATGGCGAGTCGGATGATTCGCTCTTGCTGGCGGAGAGCTTCCAGCCTTTCCTCCTCCAATCGCTCCAGATGGCGATGGTAGTCCATATAGAAGAACAGAAGGTGTGTCAGTACCTCCTGTGGGACAGAGTCCCATATCTCCTCAGGAATGGCTGTGACATGCCATTCCTGCTGCCACTCGGCACAACTTAGCTCCATATTGAAGTTTTGGTAGTTCAAAAACATGTTGTATCTAACCATTGTGTTTTTGAAAGAAGAAGTATGAAGATAAGTGTGTGAGAAGAATTTGATGGAAAGACTGATGTGAAGTGGCTGCTTATATAGGCAAGAGAATGCCAGGAGACGCAAAGAAATTGAATGCTGACAGGTAGAATTAATTCTACCTCTTCTCCCTAGACTTTGAAAAAGAATAACATTCATTGGAAAGAGGAATCATGGTTTAAAACGCACAGGATACAAGAAACAGTGGACTGTTCAAGTACGAATACCATTAATCCTAATCATAGTGACTATTAATCTTCTACTTCTACATATTCTAGTTCGAACTGAGACTGTTATCAAATTTTATTCACAGATAAGCCAAGTAAAGGATTAGACTGAGAAATCAGAACTTAGACCTATACCAGAACTTAACAGTCATCAGAACATAATTTCTTAACTCGAAAAAGGAATGCCCATCTTAGTAAATCCTCATACAAGTTCTGAGTTATAGACTTCAGAACTTAATCATCAGAACGTGTAACTAGAACTTGTCCTCAGAATTTTTGCAATAATGACACAATGACTGTTTATCTAAAATAACATAGACCACCACAGAAATTTTCATCATTCAGATGGAGTGATTAGTGTGTGCATTAAGCTAAATAACAGACAAAGAGTAAAGTCTGATTTACTTCAGTACATCTTAGAAATAAGGCATAACTAAAATTTTGCTAAAGAGCTGTCATTGTCCTGAAACCTACTGATGAATGAGTTCATGCTTGAGTCCACCTCAACTGTTTTGTGCTAATTTTATGCATCTTTTGAAATTCTATTTTACAGTGGCTTCTCAGTGTAAGTGAGTCACGACTGTTTATCAGAATTTATGCTATTATCAGAGTATTTCTCCAGTAATCATAGAGTGTGAAAAGTCACCAAGAAAATATTTTGCTTTTCTAATGCATATCTACTTAATACCAGCAATGCACTTGGGTCGTCCCTTCCACATTTTTACTCTAGATCTCAAAGGAGTACCTGATTTTATTCTTTGATCTTTTTGCTTTTTCTTTTGATAAGTGAGGTTTATCAGCACTTAGTACATTCAGCAGTTTTACTAGTATCAGAACTTAACAGATGAGTAGCATTATTCTAATTTGTGACTTAGTAATAAGATATACAAAGTAAACTTAACTGAGCTCAATTATCAGAATTTGCTAGTGTCATAGGGTTTCCACTGAAATAATTACTTCTTACATGGAATCATTTGTTTATTGAAGACTACTAGGTCAGTATCTAGCACAGTTATCCTCATAGGATTGAATACTAAGCATAAAGTCTGATAACACAGAACAAGACTAAGCAGATTTAGAGAAAGAACCTGAAACCATTCCAAGTTCATTTACCAATCTTGTAAAAGTAGCTTCACACAGTGGTTTTGTGAAGATATCTGCTAGTTGTTGATCTGTGGGAACAAAATGCAATTCCACTGTACCTTCATCCACATGTTCCCTGATGAAGTGGTACCTGATGCTGATGTGCTTTGTCATTGAGTGTTGAACTGGATTACCTGTCATAGCAATAGCACTTTGATTATCACAGTAAATAGGGATTTTGAAATATGTTAACCCATAATCCAGTAACTGATTCTTCATCCAAAGAATCTGTGCACAACAGCTTCCTGCAGCAATATACTCTGCTTCTGCAGTTGATGTGGAAATTGACTTTTGTTTCTTGCTGTACCAAGAAACCAATCCGCCTCCAAGAAATTGGCAGCTTCCACTTGTGCTTTTCCTGTCAATTTTGCAACCTGCAAAATCTGCATCTGAGTAACCTATTAGTTTAAAATCTGATTCTCTAGGATACCATAATCCCATAACAGCTGTTCCTTTAAGATACTTAAAGATTCTTTTTTATAGCTGTTAAGTGAGGTTCTCTTGGATCTGCTTGAAATCTTGCACAAAGACAGGTAGCATACATGATATCAGGTCTACTAGTAGTTAGATAGAGTAGAGAGCCAATCATACCTCTGTAGTCAGTAATATCTACTGATTTACCGGTATCCTTATCCAGTTTTGTCGCAGTGGCCATTGGAGTGGATGCACTTGAACAATCTTGCATTCCAAATTTCTTCAGCAAGTTTCTGGTGTACTTGGTTTGACAAATAAAAGTGCCTTCCTCATTCTGCTTGACTTGAAGGCCCAGAAAATAGCTAAGTTCCCCCATCATACTCATCTAATATCTTGACTGCATTAGTTTGGCAAACTTTTTGCAAAGTTTGTCATTTGTAGATCCAAAAATAATATCATCAACATAAATCTGGACCAGAAGTAAGTCATTTCCATGGTTGAGGAAGAACAGTGTTTTGTCTATTGTCCCTCGGTTGAATCCACTTTCCAGAAGAAACTGAGCTAAAGTCTCATACCATGCTCTAGGAGCTTGCTTAAGTCCATAAAGTGCTTTGTCAAGCCTGTAGACATAATCTGGATGTTTGGTATCTACAAAACCTGGAGGTTGTTCAACATATACCTCCTCCTCCAATTCTCCATTGACAAAAGCACTTTTCACATCCATTTGAAAGACAGTAAACTTTTTGTGAGCAGCATAAGCCAAGAATATCCTTATGGCTTCTAACCTAGCAACTGGTGCAAATGTTTCATCATAATCAATTCCCTCCTGTTGAGAATATCCTTTTGCAACCAGCCTTGCCTTATTCCTTGTAATTATGCCATCACTGTCAGTTTTGTTTCTGAATACCCACTTTGTACCAACAACAGATCTATTCTTTGGTCTTGGCACTAGGGTCCAGACTTTGTTTCTTTCAAATTCATTCAACTCTTCCTGCATTGCTTGCACCCAATCAGCATCTTGAAGAGCTTCTTCCACTTTCTTGGGCTCAGTCTGAGAGAGAAAAGAATTGTAAAGACATTCATTTGAAGTACCTGTTCTAGTTCTGCACCTGCATCAGGATTTCCAATTATCAAATCAGGTGTATGTGATTTTGTCCACTTCCTTGCAGATGGAAGGTTTTCTCTAGAACTGGATGCTCCCCCAAGATCCATGCTATTTTCATTTTCATTTTCTGATGCTCCCCCTGAAACTATGCTCTCTGAGTTGGATTCTTCAGTATTTAGATTTTCAGCACTATCAGAACTTGGCTTATCAGAACTTGACGAATCAGAACTTGAAGAGCCAGATGCATGTTTGATGTTTCTTGAGATGTGGTAGGATCTTGAGTATGCTCCCCCTGCATAGGTGCATCTTCCTTTGACGTAGTCTCCACAGTTTCAATAACATCAGAGTTTAATCCATCAGAGTTTACAGTATCAGGACTTAGACTGTCAGGATTTTCTGTATCAGAATTTGAGTCTTCATTTTCAAATCTCAGCTGATCATGGTCAATGAAATCTTCAAGACCAGTAATCTTTTTGTCATCAAAAGAGACATTGATAGATTTCATGACCACTTTTGTTCTCAAATTATAGACTCTGAAGGCTTTTGTGGAAAGTGGATATCCAACAAAGATTCCTTCATCAGCTTTTAGATCAAACTTTGATAGCTGTTCAGGATGAGTCTTGAGAACAAAACACTTGCATCCAAATACATGAAAATATTTCAGATTTGGCTTCTTTTTCTTCACCATCTCATATGGTGTTTTTCCATGCTTGTTAATAAGTGTTGCATTTTGAGTAAAACAAGCAGTCTGCACAGCTTCAGCCCAGAAATAGGTTGGAAGCTTTGCTTCTTCAAGCATTGTACGTGCAGCTTCAATGAGAGTTCTATTCTTCCTTTCAACAACTCCATTTTGCTGTGGAGTTCCAGGAGCAGAAAATTCCTGCTTTATTCCATGGCTTTTGCAGAACTCTTCCATTATCAAATTCTTGAACTCAGTGCCATTATCACTCCTTAAAACTTTCACAGAATCTTTGACCATTTTATCCAGATGTTTGATATGATCAATCAAGGTTGATGCAGTTTCACTTTTTGTATGCAAGAAATACACCCATGTGTATCTGGTGAACTCATCCACTATGACCAACGCATACTTCTTCTTTGCAATAGACATGACATTTACTGGACCAAATAGATCAACATGTATTAGATGATAAGGCTCAAGAATTGATGATTCAGTCTTGCTCTTGAATGAAGATTTTCTTTGTTTGGCTCTCTGACATGAATCACAAAGACCATCAGGAGCAAATACTATGTTTGGCAATCCTCTCACAAGATCTTTCTTGACCAGTTCATTTATATTGTTGAAATTTAAATGAGAGAGTTTCTTATGCCAATTTCAGCTTTCTTCAATTGATGCTCTACTCATTAGACAGATTGCAGAACCATCAGTACTTGTTGAAAGCTTAGCTTCATAAATGTTACCACGCCTGTATCCTTTCAGAACAACTTTGCCTTTAGATTTACTCACAATTTCACAGTGTTCTTCAAAGAAATCAACATGATAACCTCTGTCACAGATTTGACTTATACTCAGTAGGTTGTGTTTAAGTCCTGAGACTAGAGCTACTTATTTAATTATGACATTTCCAAGATTGATATTGCCATATCCCAATGTTTTTCCAATGTTGCCATCTCCATAAGAAACACTTGGGCCAGCTTTCTCCACAAAGTCTGATAGCAGGGCCTTATTTCCAGTCATATGTCCTGAACATCCACTGTCCAGAACTAGAATATTTTTCCTGTTGCCCTGCAATCACAAAGACCACTAATTATTAATTTTAAGGACCCAGACTTGCTTGGATCCTTTGGCCTTATTAAGTTTATTAATATTTGCAGCAAATTTAGCATCAGAGTTTATGTTAACATTTTTCTTATCAGAACTTACACTATCAGACTTTGAATCAGAATTTACACTAGAAGGAACAATGGAAACTTTCTTCAAAGAAGGTTTTATTTGATAATAATCATAGTACAAACTATGATATTCCTTACAAGTATAAATGGAATGCCATAAACTACCACAATGAAAAGAAGGATTTTGTGGTTTGTATCTAACAGACTGACTCTTAACTCCTGATTTTGAAGGTAAGGAGTTAATATTCTTATTCTTCCTGCAGAAAGAAGCCAGATGGTTAGAACTTCCACAGTTATGACATGTTTTCCTAGGAGCATCAGGAACAGGTTTATAATCATTGCTTTTATTCACACCTTCCTTTCCATTCCTATTTTTCCTAGGTGATTTTACCTTGTTTGCATTCTTGACATCTTTCAGCTTATGCTTAAGCTGCTTCTTTGTCATTAAGCCTATGTTCACTTCAGCTGTCTTTTCCTGTTTTAGTTTATCAGAAGTTAATTTCTTTGTAACTTCTGATTTTTCATTTTCAGACTTTACAGTTACAAACTTAACAGGTTTTAACTTTGGCTTTCGTTTATCAACAGACTTAATTTCTTCAGTTCCTTTATCTTTCTTATCTTCTCCATAACCTAAGCCTTCTTTCCAGTTTCCACTACTTAGCAAATTTTGAGTTGTTTTGCCAGAGTTAGTCCAAGTCCTGATAATCTCTCTTTCCTTTTCTAACTCAGCTTTCAGAGATTCATTTAATTTTAGCACTTCATTCCTAACATAAAAAGCATCATCTCTATCCTTCTGAGTTTGATGGAACATGACTAACTCTTTTTCTAAGAAATCATTTCTTTTCTTAAATGCAAGATTTTCAGAAGTTAATCTTTCACATGTTAAAGTTTGATCTCTATAGTTAACAAACATGGTTTTAAGATATCTTCTCAACTCATTAATATCATCAGTATGAAAAGCATAAGTAGTCCGAGGTACCTTTGTTTCAGCAGCTTCAGAGCTGCTCTCAGCACTTTCTTTATCAGCATTTGCCATCAATGCATAGTTTTCCTCACTTTCAGAGTCTGAGGTGTCTGTCCAGCTTTTATGCTTTGTGACAAGAGCCTTGCCTTTGTCACCCTTTACCTTCTTGCAGTCAGGAGATATGTGGCCTTTCTCACCACAGTTATAGCATTTAACATTGGTTTAATCTCCTCTGTCAGACTTTCCTCCTCTGCCTTCAGATCTTCTGAAATTCTTCTTATCAGAACTTATGCCTTTCCAGGAAAACTTCTTTCCCTTCCTGAACTTCTTGTATGCAATCTTTGTGATTCTTTTCACCATAAGAGCACACAGCTTCATCATCTCCTCATCAGCATCAGTCTCAGGCAAGCTTTCAGAATCTGAGTCATCATCACTCTCAAAACTTGATGACTCAGTATCAGACTTTATGAAAAGAGCTTTACCCTTGTCTTTCTTTGAGGAAGCTGCTTTGGGGAATTCTTCTTCAGCCTTAAGAGCAACTGTCCTTGACTTTCCTCCTTTCCTCTTGCTTCTTTGTTCCATCTCCAGCTCATGAGTCTTGAGCATTCCATAGATTTCGTCAAGAGTTGTTTCATCAAGATTGTAGTTGTCTCTTATTGTCGTTGCCTTCAAATCCCAGCATTCAGGAAGAGCTAACAGGAACTTAAGGTTTGAATCTTCAAAATCATACTCTTTATCAACCAATGACAAATCATTCAAAAGTTTGACAAATCTATCATATAAATCATTCAATGACTCATTAATCTTTGAATCAAAGTGTTCATACTCTTGAGTGAGTATTGTCTTCCTGTTCTTCTTAATTGTGTCAGTTCCCTGACACCTTGTTTCCAGAGCATCCCATATCTCCTTAGCAGTCTTGCAGTTGATTACCTTGTTTGACATTACATTATCAATGGCACTATGCAGTAAGTGTCATACCTTAGCATCCTTAGCAATTGATGCTATGTCTTCAGCAGTATAATCACTCTTCTCCTTTGGTACGGTCTTTGCTGCTTCACCTGCAACTGCAACAGCGAGTTTGGTTGGTTTGTGAGGGCCTTCCTTGATTCTATCAAGGTATTCTGGATCTGTTGCTTCCAGGAACATGGTCATCCTTACCTTCCATATGGGATATTCAGATGGTCTCAGTATGGGAACTCTGATGGTCTCATACCGACTCTGAATTTGTGTCTTTGGTGGTTCCTCAGTTTTGGTAGACTTAGTTGGAGTTTCTGTGTCCGACATGATTGTGTTTGGATCTTTAACTGTATGTATGTTAACAGATAGGCTCTGATACCAATTGTTAGGTCACACACACACTGTAGAGGGGGTGAATACAGTGTATAGTACACTCAAATCGAACTTTAAGAACTTAAGTAACAGAAAACAAACTTTATTGAAACAATAAACTCTGTTACAGTATGGAACTGTTACCTCTCAGTGATGAACAAATATCACGAGAGCTGCTAGGGTTACAATGAATAATCTTCTCTAATAATGATAACACTTATAGTGTAAACCCTATATCTGTGTTTATATACTACACAGTTACAAAATAATCGCTAATTGATATGGAATATAATTTTGCTTCCTAAAATATATCAATCATATATCTTTTCTTCCAAGTATTCCATTCTTCACGGAATTCCTTCTTCATGCATATCTCTTCTTATGTTTATCTTGATCTTCTTTCCTTTAATCAGCTACTATCCTTATCTGATCGTTCTTCAGCACTTAAGTTCTGATATCTATCTTCTGACGATTATCTCCTGATAACATATGTACTGATATCCTTAAGTCCTGACTTCCAGTATAAGTACTGATCAACAGTTAAGTACTGATTTATCCTGTTCAAGTAAGATCTGAAAGCTAAGCATAAAACATATTAGCCATGACATTATCAAATATATCTAACATAATCATTAGAAATCCTGACAGTGGTATAAGAACAAGAAAATTCACTCAGAATGAATGTCTCTACCATTCTTTTCTATCTCAAGCTAAACTTAATAAGGTTGAAGAAGCTCTGCAAGATGCTGATTGGGTCACAACAATGCAAGAGGAACTCAATGAGTTCGAAAGGAACAAATTCTGGACTCTTGTGCCAAGACCAAAGAACAGATCTGTAGATCGCACAAAGTGGGTGTTCAGAAACAAAACTGACAGTGGGGGCATTGTTACAAGGAACAAAGCAAGACTGGTTGCAAAGGGTTACTCTCAACAAGTTGGCATTGATTATGATGAGACATTTGCTCCAGTTGCAAGGTTAGAGATAATCGAATCTTTCTTGACTATGCTGCTCACAAGAAGTTTAAAGTCTTCTAAATGGATCTGAAGAGCGCATTCTTAAATGGAGAACTCGAAGAAGAAGTTTATGTTGAACAACCTCTAGGGTTCATTGATCCAAGGTATCTAGATCATGTCTACTTACTGGATAAAGCACTCTATGGATTGAAGCAAGCTCCAAGCGCGGGCGCGCTGTACTTCTGTCCAATAGGCGCGGTTGCGCGCTAACACGGCGCAGGCGTGCTAAGCTTCTGGAAAAAATTCCGACTTCTATTTTATTTGCTGGTTTTTTATGGTGATCAACAAGAAATCATTCGAGACACCTTCCTAACACCAATTTAGCACCGAAATAATGCTAAATCTCCTCATTCTTTCATCTATGCCCTGAAACGCAAAACACTACAAAAACATATCAAAATAACAAACAACTTGAGTACAAAATACCAATTCAAGCCTTTATGAAGCGTTCTAAGTGGATATAAATGCCACTTAACACACCCCCAAACTTGAATCGATGTTTGTCCTCAAGCATAAGAGACTCAAAAATAAGAAATAAAGATGCATAAATGTAACTATATGAATACAATGATCCCCTAAGAATAACTAAACCAATCAATAAGCAACATCTCAATGAATGCAATTATTCGCGCAAGTTCAATCAAATCCCACAATTTAATTCACAAGCTATAAACGTGCGTGTGTGCAATTGCTAAACAGATGTACTCTCGATACTAGATCAATAACCATAACTCACAATTCATCAAGGCAATCACAAGTGTATAAACAGAATAAACGATAAACTCAAAATGACTGACAACACTTCAATTTCTATCGGAGTTATACAAGGATCCATGCTTTCATTGATAACACATAACAACACATATATGCTTATTTGATCATGCAATGAGTGAGGTACACAAAAGAATTATACAATAATACCCATGTAACGACTGGGAATTTCGTGATGTAATTAAGAGAATAATGTATGATTTTGTGGTGTAATTATAATTTATGTGATTTAATAAAGGGATTAAATGATTTTGTTGGTTAATTGTCCTTATTGTATATAAGTAACTGGGAACTTAAAATGATGCATTCCAGTTTGATGAGTCAGCTTAGGGGATAAGCTGTGTTGTCAGGCCGTCAGGTAGAACGGAACCCGTCCTAAAAAGGGATTAAAGTGTTTAAAAGTGAACTATGTGTTGTTATGTGAAATGGAATGTTTAAGCAAGTATTATATTCTAGTGACGTGTCGATTGGTAAAGATAATTGATTGTGAGGCGTAATTGAAACGCTTAGCGTCGGGCCGTCAAGCAGAACGCAACGCAAAAAGAGGAATAATAATAAAAGGGGAAATTTTGTGATCAGATATGAGTTGTGATGTGTGAATATATGTGTTTGCTTGTCTGTATGCATGATTATGTGATCTGTTGATTTTTAAAATGATTTAAGGGATTTATTTGATTTAAAATGAGGTTTATTGAACCTTTATACATTTTTATAAAATTATTCGAATAAGGTCAAGGCGTGAAATTTGTTTTGTTATCTTCAAAATAGTCCTAGATTCTTTCTAAAAATGAAATACGAATTTATTTCATGATCGGTGCATTTTAAAATGATTTTATGGAGTTAAAATACTATTTTCAGCAAAATCTTGTAAAATCCGTATTGAATCAACCGTTCACTCAAAAATTATTTTAAAAATATGGCTGAAAAGCTAATTTCGAGATCTACGCTTTAAAATTATTATTCGTTTCATTCCCATCTTTTCTGAGAGAGTTACTTCTTGATTAAATTCATTTTTAGATTGAAAATAAGAGAAACGAGAAAAGAAAAATTAAAGTATGGTATAATGACCATACTACCCTTTCCAAACTAATATATATAGTCCCTCCCCTCCCCCTTTCTTTTCTTTCACCCGGCCTCACTCTCTCTCTTCTCTCACTTTCTCTCATCTCTCTCTCTTTTCTCTCTCTCTCTCTCTCTCTCTCTCTCTCTCTCTCTCTCTCTCTCTCTCTCTCTCTCTCTCTTCTTTTCTCTTGGTACAATCCTCTTCTCTCATTGATTTCTAAGGATTCATCCCTGAAACTTCATGCTCATCCTAGATATATACTTTAAATCATTTGCATGTGTGTATTTGTGCTTGCGTGCGAGTGTGTGTATGTGCGATGGGCTCGGTTTTGAGCCGAGTGTTGAGTCTTTGTTTCCTTCGAATGATTGCTTGTAATTTCTATAAATTTCTGTGAATATTGAGCCTTGCATGCATGTGTTACTGTGTTAATCGGAGGTTTTAAGGTTGGAAACCCCCGAATGGGGGCACCATCGTGAAACCACCGCCACCGGTGATGAACTCCGGTGAACTGGTGGTGAGTGATGATGTAATAACTGAGCTCTCGTATTCATAAACTTATTTTTGATGTTTGCATATGATGTTTTAGTTAAAAACCGAATGGAATTTTGATTTCAAAAGTTATTAAGTTGATTCTTGTTGATTTAAATGGTTGCAAGTGTTTGTTCTTGGATAATATTGAGAAATTGGATTAGTTCATGGTTCAAAGAATCGAATTAAAAGTTGCATGTGTTGTTTTGCTTTAAACCGAGTGGTTCTTGATCATTAAGTTGATTTTGATGATGTAAATGGTTTATTGTTGATTGATTGTAGAGATTATTGAATAAATAGATTAAGTTGTGGTTTAAGAATCCCAAATGATGCATGCATGTCTTGATTGTTGGAAATTTCGAGTGTTCTTGCTTGTTCTTAAGGAATTAAGTTGATTTATGTGTTTAAATGGATTGTAGACGTAATTTCAACTTGGTTTTGAATGAAATAATAAACGCATATCAAGATAGAGCTATGCATGTAAGTGTTTAGGTTAAAGATGATTTAAAAGAATGAGTGGTGACTTGATCTCAAGTTTATATGCAATTTTGGTGCTTGCATGTTAATGTTTGATTCTTGGGTTGTATTTTGTGGTTATAGACGAATCGAGTATAGGTATAAAAGTGATTGATTTGATTCTATTACCTTGCTAAGTGATTGCATATGAAATTTCTAAGAGATATGTGATTTATTTGTTTGTTTTGGTTCGAATTAAATGATGAAAAAGGAAGGATTGAGTCGTCTTGATATAAAAATATATAAGTGATATAATAACTCAATTATAGAGTTTGAAATACAAGGATTAAATGCTATATTTCGTATTTGCATCGTAATGCGTGATTCGAAGGCTATTTGGTTGAAGTATACGGGCTTTGGTATAAACGTGTTGTGTGTTTATAATTGAGTATATATACTCTTAGGGTATTGCGATAAAGGGAATTTTTAAGCATTATGGGAACGTCGAGTGGGAATCTAATTAAGGTTTTGATTTTTGGATTGTAGATTCGGAGCGTGAGGGCATTCAGGCTAGGAAAGGGAAACGTGTACTAGATGGCAGTAGTTCAACCTTTGTGAAACAGGAAAGCGAATTCAGGAAAGTAACTCTACTTACTTGTGTAAATTGTTATAGAGAGGATATTGTTCATGCCATGATAGAGTATTGAACTTTTATAGCGTTTGTACACCTATTATTGATTCTTGAGATACCCTATAATTATCCTTGTGAACCTGCTATTGATAAGATTATTGTTCAAACCTTTTAGTAATCTTTTCTTATCCCGATTACTTGTTAATACCTTGAACTTTTATAAACCTTATAAGAACCTTTATGGATCCCCTTGCGTGATAATCCTTTATCCCTTTGTGATCTTATCTATAATGATCCTTGAAACCGTTTTGATTCCCTAAACAGTATACCTTGTAATCATTTGATCAAAATTCCTAGCATTGAACTTGGTTTATCTTTGATTTATTCACTTTCTTTGAATTCTTGAAATTGAACTTAAGAATGAGTTTCGACTTGAAAGAGTCTGAATGATTTCATATTCTCGGTAATGATAAAATAAATTTAGTAAAATCTTTCTTTTCCAACACAAGGTTTTCCAAATGAATTCCTGATAGATTGGATTTGAGTCGTAAGAGACTAGTGGGACTAGTCCAGTCATATAAGAGGCTAGCGGGGCTAGTCCGATTTGAGGCTGAAATTATGCCATAGGTAACTTAAAGACCAGATGGAGGTCGGTACGGGCTGATCACCCGTATTATTATGAATTGAAAGTTAAAGTAGTCCAATCAAGGATTCCATAATTATTTAAAAAGGAATTGAATTCCTTATTCAGTAATTGATTCTTTGAAAATGAAATGGCTTATAATGTTTTGAAAAGAGTTGATCGTGATATTGATTAGCATATAGCTTGTGAACCCTGATTTTGATTCTGATAATATTATCAATCATATAATTGATTCCCATTGATGAATAGATTCTCGCTTTCCATTTGAAAGATCATTTGAGATCCTGTTAATGATTTATGATGAATGTCGGCTTTTACCTTATCTTGAGCTTTGTTTCCTGAAAGCCCAAAGCCTTTTTTTCATAACCCTTTTATAGCCCAAAGATAGAAATCTGTCACCTAGAGATGTTAAAGTAAAATGCCCTGAAAACAGTAATGGTATATTGTGGATTGTAAATCATAGAACTGTTATATAGTTACTTGCTGAGTTTTATACTCATGTGTTTTTGCTTTGATCTAACCATGGCAGTTAAGCAAGAGGATGGCCAGGCTTAGGCGCACTGCTCGTAAGAGCGTACCTGGTGGTCCCTACCGTGTTGAGGGCTTTCAGATGCCAGAGAAGGTAGTACAGGTTTTGTGTGAGCAAGCGCTTAGCCAGAAAGTTATAAAGATACAATGGGTTATCTGTCGGTTCCAAGTCGGGATCGATTATGTAAACTTTGTTATATTTTGGACTGTAATTTATATATAATGGTTGGTAGTTGTAATCTTGTCTCAAACTTTATCCTGTTTGATCCTGTTAGTAGTTAATCGGGTTTTATGCTTATTTATTCATAGTTTAATGGTGTGTGTGGGTCCTCATTTCCTAACCCCGAGATTGGGGGTGTCACAACCCATATAGTCAGCGTTAGGTTAGTGGATCCCAGACAATAAAAACCTTAGGTCACTAGGCACAAAATCCCCTAGAACTTAATAACTCGAGTATTAAAAAGCCCACCCGTGATCAATTATACATAACACATATTTTTTTCTTTTTCTTTTTCTTTTTCTTTTTTTTTTCAATTTCTGAGCGAGTGCGTTTCGCTACATCTCGCTCAACCCTAGACTACTCATATAAATATGAGTCGGCTACTAGCCATTTGACAACTAGCCACAACTAGCATTGAAATCCAATGTTTTTCTTTAATTTTAAAAATCCATGTTATTTCACCATTAAGAGAATATCATATATTCTAAACAAAAAAAAAATGATTAAACCTCGACAAATAATCAAGCCATGATCATGATCTAGCACTCAAGCAACCTATAAGACTTAGTGAAATTTAATTGCTTCTAGCATGCAACTCAATTCAATAGGACTTAATATTCCTATATACGACATCACTATACTCGCATCAATATCACAAATCAATCGGAAAACTAACCTAAGGGATCATGTTATAATGCAAATGCAACTATATGCAACATACAAAAATGATAACAAATATGCAAAACAAAAACAAAAACAAAAACTACATGACAAATATGCAAACTATATGAACTAAACTATCATGAATATGCAAACTATATGGACTCACACAAATATATTCCTTAATTATCACCCCCAAACTTAAAATATTCACTGTCCGGGTAATAGTAAGGAATAAGGCATACCTACTCAAAAGAAGAACCATCATCACCCTCTGCGGGTGGAGTGTCAGGAGGCGGGTACACAACATCCTCACCAAAAACTGGTCACTGAATGTCAACTCCTGTGGCCCTGAAAGTTGTCCTAACACAAGGGTGAGATCATGTGCAAACCTACTATGCGACTCATACATCGCATCCATCCGCCTCGAAAGTCTCCTATACTGCGCTGAACCCAAACCAGCACTATCCTCAGCCTCCTACTGCTGCTGCGAAGAACTAGGTTCACCAAGCTGATGCCTCCATGCTGCTATGCGTGCCTGAAAAGAACCACCAGTATATGCCTGATCAGCCGGCTGTCCACCCGACAAGTGATCATAGGTGTACCCGAGCCCCTTCTCATCTGCCTTCCCACCAAACCACTCCTACATACTCAAAAGCGTGGAACTGTTAATGGGGGCGCTCGGTAACTGAAGCTGCTCGTGCACGAACCAATGAACTCCTATCGCCACACAAAGCTTCGTCATAATTGATGCATAGGGAATAGACCCCGTAGTACTGCCTCGTAAAAACCTCAAGATACCCTGATGAATTAAAGAACCGAGATCCACATAATCTCCCTGTAAGATCCCCCATAACAACCTCGCATGCTCCACAGTTACATCATGCACATGAGATGATGACATGTTGTTCGCACAGATGAAAGTGTTCCATGCATAAAGCGGGGAAGTTGGCATAGTCGGTCGATCCCCCCTTGAAATTCCAATGTGTCTTCGGGACACACAATGTTGCCACGATAAGATCCAAATTAAAATCATCCCCCATCTTAACATTCCAATCCTCCTGAGTCGTTGTCACTCGGGTTGGTTGATCACCCTACGAATCGCCTCCGGGGTGTAGTCCACCGTGAACCCCCGCACCACCGAGTACCCATTCTTTTCAGCCTTCGTATTCACATAGAACTTGCGAACAACACTCATAGGCGCAGCCGCTGGTGCCTCACAGAAAGAAACTCAACCCATCTCCAGAATCATCTCAAGGAGCTTACCATCCTTTCCCGAGGGTAGAAAACCCCTCTCCTTCGTTATCGGCTTCGACAACAGCCTAGTATACTCCGCTTCAGCCTCCGGAGTCAGAAATTGAGGCCTCGAACCACAAATACTCGAAGAATCAATAGTGGTGGGGGCAGTGCTGCTACTGTCTTGACGACGGCCTCTCTTGGGTGCAATTGAGATTGATAATTTTAGAAAAAAGAAGTGTGTAAGAGAGATTTAGGTTTGAGAGTAAGAATAAGGTGAAGAATGGATGTGTATAAGTGTATGTATATATAGATAATGAAGAATTAGTTTTAGAATAGAAGTGAGAATTAATTAAGGGAATAGTGGGAGTAATGGGGTGATTGGAATTGATTTGGAGGAGGAATTATGGTAGTGGAAGGAGGGAATTTTGGATGGGTGTAAATATTTGTTTTGAATTTTCGATTTTCTGTTTTTTTTCCTCCAAGGGGTCAGCGCGGCCGCCCCTCCAGGCAGCGCGGCCGCGCCGTGCTTCTGTTCATACAGCGCGGCCGCCCCGCTTCCCAGCGTGGGCGCGCTGTGCTACTTTAGTTTCAGCGCGGCCACCCCATTTCCTGGCGCGGGCGCGCCGTGCTACTGGAAAAAAACTCTGATTTTTCTTCTTTTTTTGATTTTTTTTGTTTTCTTCAATTTTCTTCTTCCTTTCTGCTTTTCTTACCTACTAATGTACAACAAGCTTGGGTTGCCTCCCAAGAAGCGTTTGGTTTATGTCGTTAGCTTGACGTAGATTTTCAAGATCAAGTTGCCTTTCTCGATGGATATACAACTTTTTTAGAATACGCTTGATATCTCTGTTAGATACCTCAGCTTGACCATTCGTTTGAGGATGGTAGGCTGTAGCAATGCGATGATTCACATTATATCTCTGCATCATAGCAGTGAACTTGCAATTGCAGAAATGCGATCCCTCGTCACTGATTATGACTCTTGGAGTTCTAAATCTTGTGAATATCTGATTGTGAAGAAAATTGAGCACTACCTTCGCATCATTTATCGGTAAAACTTTAACTTCCACCCATTTCGACACATAATCGACCGCCAACAAGATATACTGATCATTGCAAGATGAGACAAATGGCCCCATGAAGTCAATTCCCCAAACATCGAAGACCTCAATCTCGAGAAGCACATAAGAAGCATCTCATACCTCTTTGACATATTACCCACACTCTGGCATCGATCACATTTCAAAACAAACTGATGCGCATCCTTAAACAACATCGGCCATAAGAATCCTGCCTGAAGGATACGAGCTGCTGTCTTTTCTCCACCATAGTGGCCTCCACAAACAGTCGAATGGCAGTCTCACAATATTCCCCCCATTTCGCTGTACGGGATACATCTCCTGATGATTTGGTCAGCTCCTTGCCGAAACAAAAATGGCTCATCCCACATGTACCACTTCACCTCATGAAGAAACTTCTTTCTTTGAGCATAAGTCAAGTTTGGAGGCATAACGTTGCTCACAAGGTAGTTCACAATGTCTGCGAACCACGATTCTTCTGCTTGCACCCCAAACAACTGCTCATCGAGAAAAGACTCATTTATCAATGTCTTATCCTGTGAAGCTATACCTGGATCTTCTAAATGAGAGAGGTGATCAGCAACTTGATTCTCAGTACCTTTCCTATCCTTCATATCCAACTCAAACTCCTGAAATAGAAGAACCCATCGAATCAATCTAGGCTTCGAGTCCTTCTTCGAGACGAGATAGCGAATATCAGCTTGATCAGTGAAAACTATCACCTTCGTCCCAATCAAATAATCGAAATTTCTCAAAATCGTAGATAATGGCCAATAGTTATTTCTCAGTAGTAGTGTAGTTTGGTTGAGCACCATTGAGGGTATTACTAACATAGTAGACCACATGAAATATATTGTTCTTCCTTTGCCCAAGAACTGCTCCAACTTCATAGTCACTTGCATCGCATATTATTTCAAACGGCTCATTCCAATTAGGTGCAGTTATGACAGGTGCCGTGATCAAACTCTTCTTTAATCTCTCAAAAGCAGCTAGGCACTCGTCATCGAACTTGAAAGGGACATCTTTCTCTAGCAAATTGCACAACGGATTCGAAATTTTAGAGAAGTCCTTGATGAAATGCCGATAGAAACCCGCATGACCAAGAAAGCTACAAATTTCTTTAACAAAAATTGGCGGGGGAAGGTTTTCAATGACCCTTACCTTGGCCTTGTCCACCTCAAGACCTTTACTAGAGACTTTGTGTCCAAGTATGATGCCTTGTCGCACCATAAAGTGATAATTCTCCCAATTGAGAACCAGATTGGTCTCAACACACCTTTTCAGCACTAACCTAAGATTGTGCAAGCATTCATCATAAGAAGTGACAAAGACAGAGAAGTCATCCATGAACACTTCTATATTATTTCCAATCAAATCAGAGAAGATAGCCATCATGCATATCTGAAATGTGGCTGGTGCACCACATAACCCAAAAGAAACTCTTCTGAAGGCAAAAGTACCAAAAGGACAAGTGAAGGTAGTCTTTTCTTGGTCTTCTAGAGCAATGCAAATCTGATTATAACTCAAATAACCATCCAGAAGACAGTAGTACTCATGCTCAGCCAACCTGTCAAGCTTCTAATCAATGAAAGGAAGAGGGAAGTGGTCTTTTCTCGTGGCTTGTTCAGCTTTCTGTAATCCATGCAAACTCTCCACCCCGTGACTGTTTGACTAGGAATAATCTTATTCTTTTCATTAGCAACCACGGTGATGCCTCCTTTCTTTGGCACACACTGAACTGGGCTCACCCAAGAACTGTCAGAAATGGGATAAATGATGCTTGCATCTAGCCACTTGATAATTTCCTTCTTCATAACCTCTTTCATGATCAGATTTAGCCTTCTCTATTGCTCAACAGTAGGCTCGCTTCCTTCCTCTAGCATAATTTTGTGCATGCAATAAGAAGGGTTAATTCCCTTGATATATGCTATAGTCCATCCGATTGCCGATTTGAACTCTCTAAGAATTCTCAAGAGCTTTTCCTAATCACTACCTGAAAGGTCAGATGCAATAATAAGAGGAAAAGTAGATGCATCACCTAAAAACGCATACCTCAAATGTTTAGGCAAATGTTTAAGCTCAAGTGTAGGAGCTTCCACAATAGATGGCTTGAGACGCTTTGGAGAATTTTTCAGCTCTTCCAATCCAAGAGATTCAAAAGGCATTTCCAGTCTTCGCTTCCAAGGAGAAGCATTCAAATACAGTAGCTGCTCATCACTTTCATCATCTTCACTATCTAAATCCCCCATTAAGGCTTCCTATAAGGCATCAGACTTTAGCATTTGATCAAGCTCTGAAGTAATTACAAATTCGACCAATTCCACCTTAAAGCACTCATCTTCATCATTAGGGAATTTCATTGCATTAAAAACATTGAAGGCCACATCTTGATCCTAAACTCGCATAGTGAGCTCACCTTTCTACACATCAATCAAGGTTCGGCCAGTTGCCAAGAAAGGTCTTTCCAAGATTATGGGAATCTTCTTATCCTCCTCTAAATCAAGAATTATAAAATCAGCAGGAAAAATGGGTTTGTCCACTTTGACCAAAATATCCTCCACAATGCCTCGTGGATATGTAATAGAATGATCGGCCAACTGCAAGGACATATAAGTAGGATTTAGATAAGGTAAACCCAATTTCTTGAAGATAGATAAAGGCATCAAATTGATGCTAGCTCTCAAATCACATAAACACTTGTCGAACGACAATTTTCCAATGGTGTAATGAATAGTGAAGCTTCCAGGATCCTTAAGCTTCGGAGGCAACTTCTGTTATAGCACAACACTGCGCTCCTCCATGAGAGCAACGATCTCTAAGTCATCGAGCTTCACTTTCTGAGAGAGAATACCTTTCATGAACTTCGCATAACTAGGCATCTATTCAAGAGCTTCAACGAAAGGTACACTGATATGAAGTTTCATGAAAATTTCCAAGAACTTAGAAAATTGCTTATCCAGCTTTTACTTCTGCAGCCTCTTAGGAAAAGGAGGTGGAGGATAGACCTGTTTTCCCCCTGTATTACCCTCAGGAGGAGTATCAACCACAACTTTCTTCCTTGATTCCACCTCTGCTTCCTTCTTCACATCTTCTTTAGCCACAACTTCAGATTTTGGAACTTGAGATTTTTTGGGGTTTCCAACCTTTCCAGACCTCAATGTAATTGTCTCAACCTGTTCTTTTGCTTCCCTCTTGCCTGGAACTTCTGTGTCACTAGGGAGTGTACCAGGTTGATGATTCAATAAAGCATTGACAATCTGTCCAACTTGATTCTTCAGAGTCTTGATAGAGACTACTTGGCTCTTGCACATGAGCCTCAACTCCTCCAATTCAGATTTTTCATTAGATTATGGTAGCTTCTGAAGTTGGAGTTGTTGCCTTGGTGCATATTGCGGTTGTTGAAAACCAGGAAGGTTATATTGCTTTGCTGCATATGGCTGATAAGGCTGTTGCACCGCATTCTGATTGTTGCTCCAGCTGAAGTTAGGATGATTACAGTTGTTGGGATGATAAGTGGCTGGAGCTGGTTGCTGCGATCTCTAAAAGTTGCTTTTAAACTGAGCTGATTCACTAGAAATAGCACAATGCTCAGTCTCGTGCGCCCCCGCACAAAGCTCACAAACACTTGTGATCTGATTAACTCCATAATTAGCCAAAGAATCCACCTTCATCATCAAAGCCTGAAGCTGAACAACTATGAAATTAGCTGTATCCACTTTCAGGACTCCTGCTACCTTGCCTTGAGGCATTCTCTGAGTTGGATTCTGGTATTCATTAGCAGCCATCAGTTTTATCAACTCATAAGCTTCATCGTAGCTCTTAGCCCATAAGGCTTCACCTGATGCTGCATCGAGCATGGGTCTAGATTATGTTCCCAAACCATTATAGAAGTAATTCATGATCATCCAATCAGGCATGCCATAATGAGGACACTTCCTAAGCATCTGCTTGTAATGATCCCAAGCCTCACACAAAGATTCTCCAGATTGCCGCGCGAACTGAGTAAGAGCATTCCTGATTGCAGCTGTCTTCGTCATAAGGAAGAATTTAGTGAGAAAATTCTGAGCAAGATCCTCCCATTTGGTGATAGAACCTGCTGGTAGAGAATGTAACCAACACTTAGCTTTATCCCACAGAGAGAATGGGAAAAGCTAGATTGAATATCATTGATCTTAGGCTGAGAATAGTCCATCAAAGCCTTCAGATTCGTTGTTTGATCTCCCATTGCAACGAGTACTTCTTCTTCAACTTTCTCAACTTCTATTTCAAACTCTTCCTCCGCTTGATCCAGTATTCTCTTGCGAGATCGAGAACGCGTTAGCATAAACGTCCTCTAGAGTACCTGAAATACAACAAGTACCCAAGTAAGTAAGATATCCGAGTCAGTGAACTTTAACGACCACTGATGACAAACACATAAACTAAAAATTAACACCGAATCCCCGGCAGCGGCGCCAAAAACTTGTTAGGACCAAAACACGTGCTAAAATTACACGCAAATATACACGTTGGCAAGTAATATAGAATTCTTTCTAGTTCGTTCCCACAAAGACTCTTTTGGTTAACTTAAGATTTATGCACTTATGCAACAATGATATGGCTATTGTTCAATGCTAAGACGAATAACAAATTGATATAATTTATAACTAAGAATTAACTAACATACAATTAACTAAGAGATTAAAAGGGTTAAATTACTTATATGAGACAAACATGGGATTCTAACTTCATTAAATACTTCATTTAAAGTCATTGTTCTTAACCTTAGCATGCAATGGTGATGACGACTAATCAGATAACACGAAACTAGTAATCGCCAACTTTCGTTGCACGAATACCCTACTACCAGACATCCACAAAAGAGATAGAAGCTGAATAGACACCAAGTATGTTGAGACCCTATATGTCTATAGAATTTGACAACATAAAGGTTTAACGAACGAGTTATCTATCATGATTATAAAGGGCAAGTAAGATGGTTAAAATTACCTACGAATCATGTATAACAAATACATGAACCTATGCTAGCATGGAAAGTTCTAAATCTCTATATTCATTGTCACTTCAATAGAGATTAAAATGCTATCTTATATGTTCGCGACGCACATAAGACGAATAAGCACAAACAATACTAGGATATCATACAATCACCATACACTAAGATATCAAAACAAATTAACTAAATAAATCCATAATAAATCCTTTAGAACCCCACGATAACGATTAGTTCATAATCGAACTCATCGCCACCATGGGTTCCAATAAAAACATGGTATAATAAACTAGGTCTTTATAAAACTGAATAATAAACAAGAGTACGATCACAAGAGTATAAGGTTCAACAAATAAGAAAACTAGCATCCAAGATTATAACTTAAACAAAGAATCACAAGAATAAACTAGATCCTCTTCGCCTTAGTTGAATTGTGTTATATGGTCTTCTTACATATTCTCCTTGCTCCTTATTGTGTCTCTCCTATGTATCACGTCTTTTAAAACGTCTTATTTAGGCTTTATATAGACTGTAGAATCATCCTGGGCCTCCAACAGTCAAAATCATACAAGAATCAGGAAACTGCAGAATCGACCTAGCGCTGTCGTGCGCTATCCCAGCGCGGGCGTGCTATACTTCTGTCCAACCGGCGTGGGCGTGTGCTGACACAGCGGGCACACTAAGCTTCTGGAATAAATTCTTACTTCTGTTTTATTGGCTGGTTTTTTATGGTGATCAACAAGCAATCATCCGAGACACCTTCCTAACACCAATTTAGCACCAAAATAATGTTAAATCTCCTCCTTCTTTCATCTATGCCCTGAAATGCAAAACACTACAAAAACATATCAAAAACATAAATAACTTGAGTACAAAACACCAATTCAAGCCTTTATGAAGCGTTCTAAGTGGATATAAATGCCATTTAACAGCTGTATGGTTGATAGTAAGGGAAGAAAGAAGTGCAAAAGAAAAGGCTGAAAGAGAGGAGTGGGAAAGAAAGTATATTGATGAGATATAAATGTTTATGCAAAAATCTAAAGAACTTAAGGCACAGGGAATGAGCAAAATTACCAAGGATGGATATTTTCTGAACATCAAGGCTGACAGATTCTCAAGAATTAGAGTTGGTTACTTGAACAATTATTCATTAGATGTATGGCTCAAGCTAGTAGAAGCTCTAAGAGGGACACCAATCATGGAGGAACTGGAAGTACTTGTAGAGTTAAAGGACCTCATTAGAAAAGAAACAGGCTATGACAAATTTGTATGATGAATGTATCTTCAAACTCAAAGTTATCACCCGATGTATAAAACTTGTCTTTCTGTCAATTTTTTATGTAATGTTTTATTGTACATTGTAACTTGGGGTTAGTCTTGTTATCAGGCATGAATTTATGATAAGCAATCTTCTCATAAATTAGGGGAAATTGTTGTGCAAGACATGCTCGTACTATAACAAGACTAAATCAAATTGACAGCCCTAAGAATTAGTTTTATGATAATCTTAATTTGTATTATGTATTGTATTTCTTGAGTCTGTAAAAATTTCAAAGATTAGACTAGAGTATTTTTCTGTAAACAGTCTCAAGCCTAAGAATAAACTCTGGAAGAAGATCATGCCTCAAAGAAATTATGAAGAAGATTGGAGTTGAATAAATCTGTTTTGGGAAAAATATTTTAAGTCAAGATATATACATGTCATAGATCAAGTCATATAGAGAAGTCATTCAAGAACTCCAGAATGACACATCGAGAAGTCAAGAATAACTTATCGAGAAGTCTCAGAGATATCGACAAGCCAAATGAAGATTTGAAGATTAGAGATATCCACAACTCATTTCTGCATTCGACAACTCAGAGATATCGACAAGCCAAAATGAAGATATGAAGATTGGAGATATCAACAAGTCAATTTTCTCAATAGAGATCTCAGAGATATCGACAAGTCAAAATGCCTATAGAGATTTCAGAGATATCAACAAGTCAATTCTACATGCAGAGATTTGGAGACCTCGACAAGTCAAGTTCACATTCGAGAACTTAGAGACCTCGTCAAGTCAAGTTCACATTCAAGAACTCAGAGACCTCGACAAGTCAGGAAACTTTTCGATAACTAAGAGATATCGATGAGCCATTATACTTATCGAGATGTCAGTTCTCTATAGTTCAAACTGGAGATCTCGGTATGAAGCTCAATTACCGAATGCAGATAAGTTTAATATTTAAGATTATTAATCAACAAACGATCTAATCACTTAGATTGAAAAGTCTACAAAAGCAGCTTGAAGAGTGCAAGATCAAAGGGCAGGATTAACTGACAAAGGAAAGTAACAGATTCACAGGATTTGCAAAGATACACTAGGAGAGAAATGAAAAGCCTTAGAGATAACTTAAAGTAGGGTTTAGTACATTCTATAGCATACTATGTAAACCTATGTTTACTAATCTATAAAGTAAACACTGGTCCTTTGCTTTTATTTGTATCAAACATATCTAGAATTTCTTGTAACTCTCTCAAGGAAGAAGCTGAGTTCTTTACTTACAAAGAACCCAGAATTTGTAGCAAAACACTAGCTTGATTTTAATACGAAATTAAGTGAGTTTTGAAATATTGTGTGGACTGTTTTAATTTCAGTTAACATAATATTGCTGTATTTTAATCTGCTTTGTTCACCAAGCAATAAACATTAAAAAAACCTTAAAAATAACCAAAACACATTCACCCCATGTGTTGTATTCATTACCTAACAACTTTTCCAATCTTCGCTGAGACATGGTAATACTCTTATTTTTCAAAATTGATAAAAATATATCCTTCATTGTCTTTCCCTGTAATGTATCAAAATTGGTTCTTTCATTTGAATATATTTAAATTTTAAATTTGTTTCATGTCACTTATATATGTAATTATTTTGAAGTTAGAACATATATTCCATCTCAAAATTTTTCTGTATTTTTTTGCTTTTAATTATAATACCTACATTTCTTATAGAAGGATTGTCGCAAAGAAAAGGTAATTTAAATAGAAGAAGCATTATCTTGGATCTTGCACCATGAATTTGATATATAAATGGATGTTTAAGCATGATTGAAATATTAGTCTCTACTGCTATATGTGAATTTTTTTGTGCACTCATTGATGTCATGGGTGAACCGAGGCAGCTGATATTAGGAGTCGTTGAACAACAGTTTATATGTAAAAGATCCTACACAAGGTTGTCAATGGAAATAACAACTTATGTAGACACCTGTTTATAAATTGGCTAGATGGTATGTTTGTTGAGTTTTGATTCCTTTTTATAGATTAATTATACAAATGTTTCATTTAAAATATGCAAATTTACATGTTGATTTACATCCTAAATGCAGACAAGCTTTGTGTTTGGACTCCTTTTTTCCTTTTTTTTGCTTGCATTATTATTTGTAAATTTATCGGGATTGTTTATAAATTATTTGGAAAGTTGGTTGTTGTTCTTTTCATTGAAGAGGGCCTCGATGTATGTCCTCTTGTATAGGATAACCTACTTGATCTTTCTGTGTTCTTTAAAACTTCTTATGCCATGCAGTTTCTATCAATTTTAGGGACTGGTGAATGAATTTTATCTTTCTGATGGTAAAGATTCCTTTATAGAGAAGTATCGGTTCACATGGATGTATCCAAATGTTCTACTTGCTACAATTTTCTTTTTTTATCTACGCTTCATTTATCCGGGGCAGAATTACCAAATATTGGAGATTTGGAACCGGTACACCAAATGAGAAGAATTAATTGTAAATCTGGAGATACTTTTAGTTAAAAAATGTTCTCCATTCTTTCCCTTCTGTTTTTGGTATTTTAAGTTGAAAAGGACAAAGACTAACTTTGTTCCTCCTCTATTGCTTTATTTTATTTAGGTCTATATGTGCATCTTTGCTTTGACAACATTCACCATGTAACTAATGACTTCAGCAATGGATTTTATTTCATGCTAGTAGCAGTTTTGTATCTGAAATCATATTGTGCTATTTCAATATTTCATCAACTCAGAAGCATGTTTCTGAAATGGGTACGACTTCTGTGCTCACTGTTGCTGGAAGAGACCATGGTCACTCCCATTAAGGGTCAAGCACAAGTCAGTCGAAGGGTTATTATGAACATGTAATCTCTTCAGGAGCGCAAAATGTTCTTTCACACTGGATGTGTCTGGTGGTGAGTTGGGGATCAATATTATATATGAAGGTCTTAAACATTGTCTCATACCAAAATCTCGGACATACTATCTCCACCTCTGTTGGAGAAACCCTATCAAATGTTGGGATTAGTGTACAAGCTTTTCACCACGGACCATAGATTAATAATATTTATGAACTAGATATAATAACATGTACATTTTTTTTTATATATATATATTTTTTAAATTCTTGCACATGCTATATGGTAATATGGCTACCTTCTGCATATGCTTAATAATGGCTACCTTCCACGTATAAATAATAAAAACCGCAATGTTCAAGCATTCAGTATTAGACCTATTAAAAATATCTTACAATATCTATATATAAAAAAACTAACACATATGTTTGATTAAGTGCATGAACATGAGATATAGTGACCGCTGAAAATATATGAAAAATCAGTAAAATATGTTTATATAAAGTCTTTTTTTTAGTCAACATTTTAATCCTGTGAACTAAAAATAATTTGAAGTAAAATCTACCTTAGCAAACTGGGGTATTGGCCTCAAATGTCACTATTTTGGGGAGAATGACCCTCAATGTCACTTTGAAAAAGTATGGCCCCAAATGTCACTCCAAAACGGAGATCGGGTGCCATTAATTTTTTTGACCAAAAACGAGTATGCGTATTCCGTTTCTTCTTCTTCTTTTTTTAAATGTTTCCAGAATATGAAACGCAACTTCAAAGTGAGTTTTGGTAGAAACACTCAACTTCGTCTTCCGTTTTTAGTCAGTTTTTTTGAAAAAAGGCAAAAGGACACTTGAATTCTTGTTTTGGAGTTTAATTATAATTAGACCTGTGTTTTGCACTTTTTTAAAACCATTTTGTTTACCAAAATGTAATATTATTTTGATTTTAAGCTTAAACGTAATTCTAAGGAGTGTATTCTTCGTATTTTATTCATATAAATATTTTAATATTTTTAAAATCCAAATTGGGAATTGGTGAACCTTAAAATATTAAAATTGGTCAATAATTAGAATTTGGTTCCTAGGGTTTAGGGGCCCTAAACCCTATATTAAATTAGGGTTTAGGCTCTAGAAATGCTCTAGGAAGACACTAAATCCTAAACCCTAAATTGTTATGTAATTTATTTATTTATTTTCTAAATATTTCTAAAACCCAAATCGGGAATTGTTGAACACTAAAATATTAAAAATTATTAAATTACAGTTCACGCTTGAATTTTAAAAAATTAATTTAAAAATTTAATATTTTTGAAACAAATAAAAAATTATGAAAATATAAAATATTAAAAAAGGAATGAATACGTATTTTTAAGTTATGTTTAATTGTCAAAAACGTAATATCAAGTATTGTTTAGGGTCTCAAAACGTAATTTAAAGTGAGGTACTAAACTAAAAAAAACGGCAACCGAAGTTGCAACTTGAGTATATATATACAAAAACTTTTTTTTCAAACCTTGTTTGTTAGGTAATGAATACAACACAGGGGGTGAATGTGTTTTGGGTTTTTTAAGGCTTTTTAATTGTTTGTTACTTGGTTAACAAAGCAGATTAGAAATGCAGCAATATTATGTTAGCTGAAATAAAACAGTGCACATAATATTTCAAAACTCACTTAATTTTATATTAAAATCAAGCTTGTGTCTTGCTATAAATCCTGGGTTCTTTGTAAGTAAAGAACTCAACTTCTTCCTTGAGAGAGTACAAGAAAAACTAGATTTGTTTGATACAATTTAAAAGCAAAGGACCAGTGTTTATTTTATAAATTAGTAAACATAGGTTTACATAACATGCAATAAGATGTACTAACACTACAAGAAACATGTCAAAAGACATTGGTTATAATCCGATGTTAAAAGTTTTTAAAAGCGATGTCTTTGCATGTGTAGAGAAAGGTCCAGAGTTTTAGACATCGGTTTTAGACTGATGTCTAAGATACCAGTAGACAACAGTTCTAACTTAAAAACTGATGTCTTTTTTCTAATATATTATATTTTAACACATGATCACGAGTTCAATAATAGTTTATCTTTTAATTTCTATCAATTTAAGCATGTGACACACAAAGAAAAAAAAGACAAAGACAACGTTTATGAAAATTCGGACGTTGTAAATAAGTACTTTTAATATCGGTTATTTTATGAACTGATGTAAATTATAATATTAGACATCAGATATGTAAGCTTGTATTTAAGATAACTTTTGAACTGTTGTTAAAGATGTAATTTAACATCGGTCATCTTAAACTAAACTGATGTTTTATTCATAAGAGACATCAGTTGCTATATAATAAGCTCATGTCAAACCTCCATAGGACATCAGTTATTTTTTAGGTTTGATTGGTATATAAATCCAGTTCTTGCATACATATAAACCAAAACTATATCACAATAACCAATTATATTTTCATCAACATCTAATACCACCGATTTTTTAACATCCAAACATCCAATATATTAGCACCAGTCTACATCCAAACATCCATCAAAATACAAACATCTACATTATGACCATAATTACACATAATTAGCATTTACCAAAATACAAACATCTACATTATAAACTTTAAGTCCGCAATCAGGTCTCTTCTCATTTGGAACCCCACAAGAAGAAATATGCTTCACATCCAGCCAGAAATGATGAGATTTGATTACGCCGGTTGAAACAAGGGTTTTAAGCACTACCCCCTGCATGTGGTGTAAGAATTGATTTATTTAGAGGTATAATCAAAAAGAAGAATTAATACTACATAACCCACAAGAAAGAGAAAACATGGAATTAGAACTTAAAAAGTACAGAGGAAATTAATACAATGGCATTTTGGACACATCTACACAACATTTACCAATTACAGACCCACGAGGGAAGCAGCATTTACAAATTTTAATTATATGCTGAAGTCCAATGAATTCAATTGGATAAAATGTATTTCTGGTAAAAAAGATGATCATAAACTAACACTGCTGTTATTGTGCTAAATTTTAGTCAGTCAACAAACCTATAGACAACACATTATTCTAATCTAGTAAGAACGACACGATAACACTTCATCAAATTTATTTTAGTACATCCACACATAATCTCATGCAGCTGTTAAGTACAGCCGATTGGGAAAAATTGGCAGCACCGTATTCTTTTCCGATCATATTTGGGAAAAAAACCAGCGAGCCTCTAATAATATGTGCATGTTACATATACTCTTTCAATCAAATTTAGAACAAATATATTGCACTCTTTAGCTTTAAATCATACAGGGAATTAAGCAAAAGAGCTGGTAAATTTTACTTGGTGTTACGGGTTTCCCACAACCATCACTTTGACGTCACGTGAAGCAACACCATTTAGAGCTTTTCCCTGTCAATGAGAACAATTATAATTAATAACCCATGATAAAATATTATTTGAATTTCCAAGTAAAACATATCACAAGTACCTGCTCCGCAAAAATCTGACCATTTATGTCTAATAAGCCAGCCCTCTCCATTCCAGGTCCTCCAGTGCAACGGAAATAAGGAATCCTCTAGTTCCATCGCAACGCCTACATCACTTTAGGATTATAGCAAGCGACAATTGGTTTGGAGTATTAAGACTCACCAACTAGGTAAAATAGTTTTACATTCAAATTCATAGTATATCGGAGTCTCCCATCTAGGATCATAAACCCATATTCATTATTAGAGCATGGATAAATGTACCCCGGATGTGATATTCCGTATTTTCAGAATTATTATTATTATTTGAATATATTTATGTTCTTTTCTGATTTAGAACGAATAAAATCGTGAGTATTTTATTCCTGTTTCATGGGTTTGTGTATTTAATTAGTCACCTGTGAACCAGACCGTTGCACTATGTGTCAGTAATTCATGAAAGGAAACTAAGTATTATCATTAGTAAGATTGTCGAGTGAGGATTTGTATTCCGAAATATAGGTTTTATATTTTAGACGAAGACTCGAGAAAGAAGACTTCAAGATGGGACAACTTTGGGATTACAATACTCTACAGAAACAACAAATTGTTTAATGAAGAGATGTATCAGTACATTAATCATATTATTCGTTGGAATTGAACTGTTTATTCTTGCATCATCTTTGATCGCTACCTCTCAAACAGCACATTTCGGTATTCACAATCTAAAATACTTTTAGACTTTTGATTGCAGCTTTGTGACTGGCAGCACAATAATACTATTTCATACTAGCAGCATAATAGTAATGCAAATCTGAAATTGCTCACACAGAGAAAGATAACACCTCTGCAGATGAATATGATGAAGCTGGAATCTTATGTATTAGAGATAAAAAGTGTAGCCAGTGTATGCATTGGCTTTTCTACTAATCACCCGATGAAGCTGGAGTCGAAGCACTAGAAATGAAAAGGCAGCTTTCCGCCAAATTACCCTCTGAATTTCAATTCCCTTCACTAGTTTCATAATGTTTTCAAATGCGAAATTCAGGGTTTAGGCCAAGATATGTGTTACATTCACCAAAGCATTCACAGCTTAAGCATTTACGTATAATCCATTGAAATGCAAATTACAAGACTGTTGCAGAACACAATTTCTTCATGATAACAGTCAGATGCTTGAACATTCTTCGGCTGATATAGCTAGTAGCTGTTACCCTAAGGTGTTAATATTTTGAATCACTCCATCTGTCACTGTTACTCTTTAAACTCTTAGTTATTCCCTGTTGTTGGAGCTCAATCAACTTTTGTAGCGAGAGGCCCCTTTGGGTCTCCAAAAACTGTACTAAAAATCTGTCTATGGCATTCGTGACAGAAGTAAAAATACGTGAAATGGCCATGATGAAATAGCCTATGCACAATGGCTCCTGGTAGAACTCTCTCCACAAAATCAACCATTGAAGGCGGGACAACCTTATCATCCATCCCCTGATCAACATTAAAAACAGTGAATTATAACCTAAAAAGTACCATCTCGTAAATTCATAAAATTTTAAGAAAATATTATTTTACATATATATATATATATATATATCTCCAACATGTGGTAATAGAATATATTTACGCAAAAAATGTCCTCTTACAAGTATAGTCAAAGTTAACTGATTTATGGTGACTAGAACTGTGTTAACAATAGTTGCAAGTCTGCATCCAATTGTCAAAACAGAACATTCAGATTAACAAGGATACGTACTAGAAGCAACAAATATTGCATAGATATCACATTTGAGAGTCGAGATAACAGAAAATCATACTGGGAAGCTCCACTGACCTGCCATATATAAATTGGGCCAAGTAAGCCAGTTATTTCTTCTTCAGCTTGAATGTACTTTGAATTGAGCCAAAGGAGAATACCTTTGTCATTCTTTTGTATATTTAGGTCTACAAGGCTAAATCCCCAACTGGAAACTTGCAACACAGCTTCCTCCACAATTGGTTTTGCATTTCCTTGGCGAACTGATTCCTCCACATCCCGTTTCCAGAACTCTTGAAACATTTCTCCCTCTGTAAAAGCTTTATCCTAGAGAAAGAACACATTTCTCAATAAACATCAACCAATGCCAGAAGATTTTGGAAGTCGATCCTTCAGCATATGAACCCGATGTTATGTTGCTATGCATAATAACTTTTCAAAACACAACTCTCTTTATAGAGATATCTTCTTTAATTTATGTTATTAGCGCTTTTTTTTGAAACCCATGTAATTACTGCACTTCTTCTCATGCCGAATATAAAATGAATATTCAATACTTAACAGGGAAAGCAATAGGTGGTTTATGTCTCACCGTCTTTCCAAGTGATTGTTGGAAAATATGGGTATAAGTCCCATATTGGTAAGTCATATTTTTGAGCATTATGACTAAAAGATGTGTGAGATATGATGATATTCTCTTAATAATGGAAATTATTATTTTCCATTAGAATTTGGCTCAAATATTATGGCATAAATTAATTTGATTTTGTTTCAGATTAATTGATATGGTGTATGTCTTGATATATTCAATCTGATTCTGTTTCAGATTATTTATGGAATAGAGTAGCTTGCAAGTATTACACCGATTCCATAATTAATGATATTTAATTATGGAAAAGAGTAGCGCACAAGTCTATCTACACCTATATAAACACCTCTAAGGCGTTAGGGTTAGACACACCAAAAACATATTCGTCTCTAAACACAAATCTCTCTCTCTCGGTGATAGTTTCGTGCCCGTTCAAGCTCGCTGAAGGTGCTCGTTATCCGTAACGCCGCCGCTACCTCGTTTTATCCTGGGAGGCTATCGACTCGCACATACGGTGAGAGGCGAAATAGCTTTAAGGAGACAGTTTCAACTGGACTCGAGGATCTCTCTTCTGTTTATATCTTTTCTTCCTCCGTTTGATTTCGTTTACTCACGCACACACTTGTTTGATTATTTGTATTAATCGCAGATTGTTTTCACAATCTTAAAGCTATTTATTTTATATACATCTGTGACTGATACATCTGTATCTGCTTGTTTTGTTGAGTAACAGATCGATGGAGAACCAAACTGTGAACGATTCGATGAACATGACGGCTGATCCCAACGCACAGATCACTGGATCTGATGGGGTTCACCAGCAGCCGATTAACCCTAACGCACGGATCGTACGATCTGATGGGGGTCAAACGCCTGTTGGACATGTGCCTTCGGGACATGTGCCTTCGGGACATGTGCCTGTGGGACACACTGTCATTGGACAGTTTAGTGTTCCTCTTGGACAGATATCGGCAGGATTCACTCCTCCGATCATACCTGCGGTGCCTACTGGTGTGCATACACCTGTAGTACAGACGCACGTACCATCTGTTCCACCCGTGGTGCCTGCTGCACCTGTTATGCCAACTGTGCCTGCTGCACATGCTGAAAAACCTGAGAAGTTCAACGGAACGAACTTCAAACGTTGGCAACAAAAGATGCACTTTTATCTGACCACGTTGCATATGGATCGCTTCCTTAAGGAAGAACCACCGTTGCTCACTGCTGAGAGTAACATGCAGACTGTGTATGCTGCTGATGCTTGGAAGCACTCCGACTACATCTGTCGGAACTATGTGTTAAATTGTTTGTCTGACTCGTTGTATAACGTATACAGCGCAAAGCCAACAGCTAAGGTCTTATGGGAGTCACTTGACCATAAGTATAAAACCGAGGACGCTGGGGCAAAGAAGTGGATTGTTGGCCGCTTTCTTGATTATAAGATGGCAGACTCTAAGACTGTGGTCAGTCAGGTGCAGGAACTGCAGGTGATCATTCATGACATTCATGCTGAGGGAATGGTCATAAGTGAGTCTTTCCAAGTTGCTGCTGTTATTGAAAAGCTTCCACCTGGATGGAAAGATTTCAAGAACTACCTTAAGCACAAGCGAAAGGAGATGTCTATGGAGGATCTTATTGTTAGACTTCGTATTGAAGAAGACAACAGAGGGTCCGAGAAGAAAGTTAACGTTGCCACTGAGAAGGCAAACATGGTGGAGCATGCTCAAAGCTCCAAGCCCAAGAAGGCTAATTCTGGTAAAGGGGCAAAGCTGGCACCCAAGGGAGGGATTTCGAAGTCGAAATTTCAAGGGAAGTGCTACAACTGTGATAAAGTTGGTCATAGGTCTTCTGACTGCAAGAAGCCCAAGAAGCCCAACAAGAAGAAAGAAGCAAACATGGTAGAGAATATCTCCAAGGAGATGGGTGACATAGACCTTTGTGCTACTGTCTCTGAAGTGAACCTGGTCGGTTCTAATCCACGTGAATGGTGGATTGATACTGGTGCTACTAGGCATGTTTGCTCAGACAAGGCGGTTTTCTCTAGCCTCAAAGCTTCCGATGCTGGTGAGAAACTCTACATGGGGAATTCAGCAACTTCTACCATTGAGGGTGAAGGCATGGTGATCCTGAAGATGACCTCTGGGAAGAATCTGACTTTGAAGAATGTACTTTATGTGCCTGATATTCGCAAGAACCTTGTGTCTGGTTCTCTGTTGAATAAGCATGGCTTTCGCATTGTAATAGAGTCAGATAAAGTTATTTTGTCTAAGAGTGGTATGTTTGTAGGCAAGGGTTATTTAACTGATGGGCTTTTTAAGCTCAATGTAATGTCCGTTAAGGACGATAATGAAATGAAGAATTCTTCTGCTTACTTGCTTGAGTCTCCTAATTTATGGCATGCTAGATTAGGACATGTAAATTATGACACTTTACGACGTTTAAGTGCAAAAGAATACATACCTAAACTTACTATCGATCCAAAACATAAGTGTAAGACTTGTGTTGAGGCAAAATTAACGAGATCATCATTTAAACGTGTGGAAAGGAACACCAAAGTGCTAGACCTAATACATAGCGACATATGTGATTTAAAATTCGCTCCAACAAGAGGAGGAAACAAGTATTTTATTACATTCATTGATGATTGTACAAAATACTGCTATGTATATTTGTTGAAAAGCAAAGACGAAGCTATAGATAAATTTAAAATCTATAAGGAAGAAGTTGAGACACAACAAACTGAGAAAATCAAAACGATACGAAGTGATCGTGGAGGTGAATATGTTGAACCGTTTGGGGAATTCTGTTCACAACATGGTATAATCCATGAGGTCACTGCACCATACTCCCCTCAGTCAAATGGTGTGGCTGAAAGGAAGAATCGCACTCTGAAAGAGATGATGAATGCGATGTTGTTAAGCTCTGGGCTCCCACAATCGATGTGGGGAGAAGCCATCTTAAGCGCAAATAATATTTTAAATATTACGATGCGCAAGAATAAGGATGTAAGTCCTTATGAAATGTGGAAGAAAAAGAAACCAAGTTACCAACACCTGAAAGTGTGGGGGTGCCTTGCAAAGGTACTGATCCCTACACCGAAGAAGGTGAAGATAGGTCCTAAGACTGTGAATTGTGTCTTCATCGGATATCCTCCACACAGCACTGCATATCGGTTTCTTGTTCATGAATCCAAGATTCCTGATATTCAAAAGAATACCATTATGGAATCAAGAAATGCCTCATTTTTTGAGACGATGTTTCCCTGTAATCCAGGAAACCAACAACCTACGACGTCTAAACGATCTCATGAGTCTGTAGATGACGATAATGAGAGTGACGAAAGTGAAGACGAAAATGTGGGGGTAGTGAGAAGGAGCAAAAGACAACGAACGGAGAAATCCTATGGGTCTGATTTTATGACCTATTTGCTCGAAGAAGGTGACCCAAAAACTTATAAGGAGGCGGTTACCTCACCTGATGGACCTATGTGGAAAGAGGCCATCAAGAATGAAGTTGATTCAATTATGCAAAATCATACTTGGGAATTAGTGGACTTGCCAACTGGTTGCAAACCATTAGGTAGCAAGTGGGTTTTCAAGAAGAAGTTGAAAACTGATGGCACTATTGATAAGTATAAGGCCAGACTTGTAATTAAAGGATACAAGCAACAAAAAGGCCTTGATTACTTTGATACATATTCTCCTGTAACGAGAATAACGTCCATAAGGATGATGTTTGCTATTGCTGCAATGCGTAATCTAACTGTACATCAAATGGATGTGAAAACAGCTTTCCTAAATGGAGACATAGATGAAGAAATCTATATGGAACAACCTGAAGGGTTTGTTGTCCCAGGACAAGAAAGGAAAGTGTGTAGATTGGTGAAATCATTGTATGGTTTGAAACAAGCGCCTATGAAATGGCATGAAAAATTTGATGAGGTCGTGCTGGCCAATGGTTTCAAAATCAATGAATGTGATAGCTGTGCCTATTACAAGGATAACGAGAACAGCTATGTCAAGGAGAATGACAATGGCTATGTCATGATGACACTATATGTAGATGATCTACTTATTGCTGGAAGCAATGATAAAGTTATCAAATCTACAAAGGACATGTTGAAATCAAGGTTCGACATGAAAGATATGGGACTAGCAAATGTAATTCTGGGAATTCAAATTTCTAGAACATCAGAGGGTCTCGCATTAAGTCAACCACATTATGTTGACAAGATCCTTGAGAAGTTTCTTAAGGATGACTTTGAGAAAGCTAGGACACCTGTAGATATGACTTTGCACCTATCCAAGAACAAAGGTGTAGCTGTTTCCCAATTGGAATACTCGAGGATAATTGGTAGTCTGATGTACCTCATGAGTTGTACAAGACCAGACATTGCATACTCAATTAGCAAGTTGAGTAGGTTTACGAGTAATCCGGGAGCTGATCACTGGAAAGCGATTATAAGGGTACTAAGGTACTTGAGGGGAACTCGAGACTATGGACTGCACTATGGCAGATACCCAGCAGTATTAGAAGGATATACTGACGCAAATTGGATATCTAGCAAGAAAGCACTTAAGTCTACGAGTGGCTATGTGTTTACATTAGCTGGAGCGGCAATATCATGGAAATCCTCAAAACAAACGGTGATAACTCATTCCACGATGGAAGCTGAGTTTGTGGCACTAGATAAATGCGTCGAAGAGGCTGAATATCTACGTCAGTTTCTGGAGGATATTCCAAGATGGCCAAAGCCTGTAACTGCAATAGGGATTCACTGTGATAGTCAATCCGCTATTGGCAGAGCACAGAGCACGATGTATAATGGAAAGTCTCGTCATATACGACGACGACACAGTTCCATTAGATAATTGATCTCAACCGGAATTATCACTATTGACTATATACCGTCAAAGGATAATATCGCGGATCCACTAACCAAAGGGTTATCAAGAGAAGTGGTTGAGAAATCATCGAGAGGGATGGGCCTTAAGCCTATTGCTTAACGGCATCATGGTGGACACCCAACCATTGCTGACTGGAGATCCCAAGAACTTGGTTCAATGGGACAACTAAATCATGATGACCAAATCACTGTGGGGGTAACCCCTGGCCTGTTCCTATGATGAGGAAACAGTGAGACCCGTAAGGTACGAGGTTAAGCTTTGAGCCTTTAATGATCTTTGATGAATACGTGGAGCTCAGGAGTGAACGCATGGAATTCAGTTGAGTAAACGCGGGTTACTCTATAAGATAAAGATCACCTATGTGGGAGAGAAGTGGGGCCGCTTCAAAGGAGAATTGCGAGGCACAATTCTTTAGAAACTTCTGCAGAACCAGGACGATGTTCCATGGCCAAAATGGACATACTCATGAGAGCTGAACGAGTCAGAAACGATATAGTGATAAGTATATCATCGTTTACATAAACGGTCGAACAGTTCAAGGACAAGCACGTCTACTGTCTACCAGTAAAGTCAGTATGCTTACTCGAGCGAAGGTTCAAGGAGCATTCTCTACCTATCGTATGCTATATCTGATCGAAGAAACTATCACCAAGTCAAACTCCGTGTCTGTCTGTCTGTCTGTCTGGTGTGTGCTACTAAGATTACCAATCTCACCCATGTGGGGGATTGTTGGAAAATATGGGTATAAGTCCCATATTGGTAAGTCATATTTTTGAGCATTATGACTAAAAGATGTGTGAGATATGATGATATTCTCTTAATAATGGAAATTATTATTTTCCATTAGAATTTGGCTCAAATATTATGGCATAAATTAATTTGATTTTGTTTCAGATTAATTGATATGGTGTATGTCTTGATATATTCAATCTGATTCTGTTTCAGATTATTTATGGAATAGAGTAGCTTGCAAGTATTACACCGATTCCATAATTAATGATATTTAATTATGGAAAAGAGTAGCGCACAAGTCTATCTACACCTATATAAACACCTCTAAGGCGTTAGGGTTAGACACACCAAAAACATATTCGTCTCTAAACACAAATCTCTCTCTCTCGGTGATAGTTTCGTGCCCGTTCAAGCTCGCTGAAGGTGCTCGTTATCCGTAACGCCGCCGCTACCTCGTTTTATCCTGGGAGGCTATCGACTCGCACATACGGTGAGAGGCGAAATAGCTTTAAGGAGACAGTTTCAACTGGACTCGAGGATCTCTCTTCTGTTTATATCTTTTCTTCCTCCGTTTGATTTCGTTTACTCACGCACACACTTGTTTGATTATTTGTATTAATCGCAGATTGTTTTCACAGTGATAGTGATAGCCATCTATCTCCTGGAGTTACGTTCACAGACAGAGAGCCCTTACGATAAAAGTAAGGCAGGAAAATGGGAAATCTTCTGCCTAGAAAGTACATAAATTTCCTTCCAAGACTCCAGTTATTCCAGGTTCTGCGTCTCTCTTCTTTGGTCAGGCCTGGTTCATATGGACTGATCATTGGAGAAACCAAGAAGACACCTGCATATTTGGTCATAGATGGAACAGGAAAAGTTCCCAACATTATTTTAAATATCAGAACAATTTTCTACTAGAATCACTGGAAAGTACTCTAACAGTAAATAGCTCTGTTTGTGTTTCAGCTATAAAGTAAATAACAAAATAGCTCAGGAGATTAGCAATGGATTGATGCATGCGACCTAGTCATATTGCTGCATTCTAAAGAAATTATATAAGAAACTGGTGCTAACAATAGTTGGGCTTTAAGAATCTTGTATTTATATACACCTTAACCAAAACTCATCTGCATCCTTGTACGACATTTCATTTAGCCGAGAGGTTTCTTGTGCTATGAACACAAAACACTGTTTTCATCTAAAACTACATTCATTTTACATTTATGATAATAGGATTAACATGTTAACCTAGCCGATTTCTTAAGAAAATAGTTCCACTGAATATTTGACTTATCTCAGAAAACTCATTGATAACATTGATTATAAGAATATTGAAACCGACAACAATAAAAGAATATAAATAGGCATATATACCTGCAAGCCTTCTATCAGACCCTGGGTACTATACAAAAGTAATCTTCACATGCAGACATAATTTTACAGGTATAAGAGTACGAAGAGAAAGATTCCAGATTTAATATTAACCTCCTGCACTTCCAATATGTTTCAACTTGGTTACCTTCTGCACAGGTTATTTGCTCATGATAATTTATAAGTTCTGTTACTGAAATTTGCGACAGCTATACTTTTCGAGTTCAATGAAGAGAACAACTGGTGTTAACATCTCTACAGGGTCTGTTACATATTTGGAAAACGACGACAATCAACATTCCTAGAGGGCTTTATGGGCTAAGCCAAACAGTCCCCTCCTGTGCTATATTAGCAATTCAAAAAATTTTGCTGCTGGTTGGTAGTACAAATTTTTTCACTTTTACCCTTCTAGTATAGGCCACTCCTTAATTTATCATTGTAAAAAGATAGAGCTCCTGATAGCAATACAAAAGTCTTACCAACGAGCATCTACGTATGAAGCAATAATGCAACAGATAATGTTTATGATGATGGAATCCAATACAATAGAAGGAAATGGCATTTAATGTTTTGAAAACAAATCAAATTCAAACACTAAGCAACTATGTTTTCCCGCCATCCAAGCATCCTAAACTAAAGTTCAGACACCCCATTTTGAGGAAGAATAATCTATTCCTTGCGCTATTCAATTTCTTCACAATTTCTATCGTCACAAATTTGCACACCCTCTATTTTTCTCAAATAAGCCCTCCAATTTCTATTATTTCCCATTAATTATATTCATTCCATTGCATTCTGCCCAACCAAACACAACATAAACTTCAAACACCTCATTTTGAGAAGGAACGATCCATTCCTCACCCTACTCATTTTCTTCACGATTTCTATGACAACAAATTTGCACACACTCATTTTTTTTCTCAAATCATAAAGTTTACAAAAAGAAATTAGAAACAGAAATGGTCAAAAAATAAACCTGCAAGAGCGAGAAACACAAGAAACAAAACGAGTTGCCACACCTTGCTGAAAAAAGTGTAATTCTGTTTAACCACATCTTGGACACATTTGGTGAGATCAACACTTATCTCCTTAAATCCAATAACAACATCCTCCGCGAAAGAAGGACGACTCATTTGTCCCACAACAGGAGAAGTGGGCTGCGGAGAAGGAGTATTTCAGAACGTCGGTGAACATTATCCCGACTTGTTAATATTTTGAATATAGTTTCAAGGAAAAACTTTTCCCCCTTATTGATTATCTGTTGACAACGGTCAACTCACATCCTTAGTACATCCTCCGAAACTTTCGGAAGTACATATATACATATATATACAGTAAAGCTATGCCTATCAACAAGCAAAACGCTTGGAGGAACTTCGATGTGGTTCAAGTTCTCGAGACATGATAGGATTTCCTAAGGGACAAGGGAGGGGTAGAATCCAAGTACTTCGTGTATTGGATAGGCTACTGGTACCGTAGGAGACGGTACAATATGTACCTATGGACTTGCGAAGTGTGTGTATACCCGAAATTAGGACACATAGCCCGTATGCGGCAAGGGTGATACCCGAGAGATGACGGTTTCGTCCTTCTACTAGTTGAAAAGGTTACTATTTCCGTAGTACGAGTGATCATTGTATGCGGTGGCTCCAGTGAATGTCCTAATTCTTCCAATTGGAATTGAGATGCAATACCGTAACCCAAGCCTAGGTGCTGGGATTACTATTAAGGTATTCGCAGGTTATTAAAACCCCCTTAATGAATTGTTTTCATAAAAAGGTGTGTATCACCAAGGAAAACTATTTTCGAATAAAGCATAAATATCATATATGATGTTATCATACAGTCATTTCCATACTGTACATTATTATGCTGGGCATTATAGCTCACACTTGTTTTCTTAAATTGATACAACACAACAGTGAATCAAGATGCCTGCCATGAGAACCACAGCCAGGAAACGGGTAGGAAATGGCCAGATGTTCCATAGATTGTTTGGTGCCGTACCACAGGTAGTTAGAATAAGTTGGATTAGTTTTCAGTTGTTTATAGTTCGGCTTATTTATAAGTATAATTTATGTAAGGTAAGAAACAAGAAACGTATATTTGGCCGGCGGACTACCCTTACCTAAAGGTCACTCCCCGGTAAGACTAATGATATTTGGGTTGTAATAAAATTACTCTATTTATGATTGTTCATTTCCAAGACAATAACCTGTAAGTGTGTGTGATAAGTGCAGGGTCGTGAAGTGTGAGTATTTATATATTGTAGTGCGAGTTGTGTGAGTTTAGATGGCGTGGCTTCCGAGACTCCTGACCCCGGGTTTTGGGGCGCCACACTCTCTATTTAATTTGTTTGTTAAGTTTAACAATCAAATAGGGGGAGATTGTTGGTGAGACTGCGTAGCTGTATGAACAGTTACGTGATAACTCAACACAATAACAACACTAGAACATGATATGTTAATAATACTACGTCTACACAAGGAATCCAGAAGAAGAATGATCAGACACATACAAGAATCAGAACACAGTATTACAAGTGCAAGTCTATTTGAAGTCATAGAAAGAAGATCATTCAGTGATCAGGCCTCTGTGAAGAATAAACAATCAGAGGACTTGTTGTTTTAATACAGTTGAAGATTCAAGTATAGAAATCAAGTGATTCCAGTAGAAAATAATCTATAGAACTCAAGTCAGAATTCATTAACAAGGAACAATCAGAAAGGATAAGGATATTCAATTCAGGGCTAGTCGTTTATGAACCAGACCAGTGTACTAAGCGACAGCATTCCAGGATTGATCATTCAAGTCTACAAAAGAAGTGTTAAGTGATTTCAAGATCAAGTTCAAAAGGAATTCAAGTCAACATTCCAGTAGTTGTTGGTCAAGAAAATAGCATGTATAAAGATTTGGCTAAGTAAAGAGCACTCTAGGAGTAGAAATCGACTTATGGAATTCAAGAAAATCTACTAGTCGATTCTAAGGAGTTAGTAGTCGAATGGAGTGCATTGTAGAAAAGTTACTAAGGCATGGAAGTGCAAAAATCGACTACCTCATTCTACTTGTCGATTTTGGCATTCCAAGAATTGACTAGTAGCTACTTAGTGTGAAATCAAGGCAAACAACTATTCTCTTATCATAAATCGACTTCTAGAATATTGACCAATTCTACTAGTCGATTTTGTAAGGTATCTAGTCGATTAGTAGTGATTCCAACAAGAAGCTAAGGCAATCAACTCACTTGGAATGCAATTCGACTAGTAGACATCAAGACAAAGTTCCAATCGACTCCTGCAATCGACTACTAGGGACTTGGGTAATTTTGAAGTGCAGCAAATTAGAATGCTTGGACCAGAAGAAGCCACATATTTAATTTGGTTTTAAGTCTAAAATAAAACAGAAATCTCAGCATTCATTCAAAATAGAATTCATCACCAGCAAACTGAGAAGCTTTTATGGAGAGCATTACGGAGCATTCAAGTTTATATTAATTGCTTTGTAACTGTACTGTTATGCTGTTGAAATTTCTGTAGAAGTTAATCAATTGATTAGATTGTAGCAACATTAAGGTTTATATCAATCGAAATATATTCCTTAAATTGTGTTGTGTTTTTACTTTTCAGCATAAACTAAGAACTTGTTTTGAATCAGAATTAATTGGTGGTATCGTATTCAACCCCCCCTTCTACGATACCTTTGGACCTAACATTAGACGAAAGGTTTGGAAATCTGGAAGATAAGGTAGCATTGTCCTCATCTGAATCTGATTCTAATCCAGCAAGTACAAGTTTCCTCTTTACAAATTCTGAAGGTTTTGAAGAATGAGGAACTTGAGATGCTTCGAGTTTTGACTTAGCTACGGCAGGATTTGTAGCTATTTTTTCCAAGTCTTTCTGTCTTTTTACAATAAGTGTCTTTTGAGAGACACTTGAGGTGGCTTTTTTCTGAAAATGTTTTAGTGTTTGAGTTGATGTGCTGAGGTGAGCTACAAGGGGTTTCTAGTGGTGATTTTCTGCAGTTTAGCACTTTGACTGTTAAGCAAACCGTAAGTCTCAGGAAGTCTTGCCGAAAGCAAGTTTCTTGCAACTAAAGGTAACCTCAAGGGAGCTAAATGCGACCGCTTTTCATCTTGTGAAATTAAGTCAGAGAAAGCCCTTTTTGTCAACTCAAACACAGACGCTATTTGATTAGAGGGATAGGGATATTAGGAAAAGAAACATTGAAAATCAACTGACAAAATCTAACATAATATACTATATTTCTATCAGCATTTATCCTATCACCAATAAAAGACAGAACTACTCTACCATGATCATAATGTGAACCATGAATTAGAGAGTACCCTATATGTTGTGTCATAATGGGCAAGGCATCAAAATTTGATAATTTGTTGTTGAACGCCTTTGTGATGCAATCAAAGAAGAAATTTCATTCCTTCCTTAGCCCATTCCTTTTTAATTGACCAAGGTTCTTCAAATCCTTGTCATAACCAATCTCAGTAAAGAATCTCCTCATCTCAATATCTTTAACTAGACTTGAGTAAGAGGTATGAGTAGGCAACTGTAATGCATCTCATACAGTTTGAGGAGTTACAATCCTTGTTGTATTATCAAATTCAAAAACAAGGCTTGGAGATCCATTAGCTCCTCTATCATCAAATACGCTAGTTCTCCAGATAGCAAGCACCTGGTCACCAGAGATTGTGAGTGGAGCTGTGAGAGCAAACCCAATCTCACTGGATCTAAGAAAGTCCTAAAAAATGTGGAAATCAATTTTCACACTGTCGTTAGACAAGATAGCTGAATAGTTGTTAGCACAAACTTTGCACCACCATAATCAAATGGTTTAGAAGCAGTAGGTGAAGTCATGGTTAATTTATCAAGAAGAATTTATGAACAGTAGTTAGGTTTTCAGAGTTTACAATTTTGAGAAGGGTAAAGTAGCGGAGAGAGAATAACACAGATAAGTAAAGTATCATCCAAAATAAAAAAAATGATTTTATACAAAACTTTTCTCCACTAATTTAGTCACGTTTAATTTAATAGGACATATGGCAACATACGATTGACATAAAAAGTAATCATGTAAATGTGTGTTACTGTATGCACATTTCCGAGAATAAGGTTAAGCATTAAACGAACATGTTCCAAATATTACTCAACAATAAACACCTATACCCATGAAAAATTTCCATCTGAGGCCGACTTCGACCTTGTAAATACAATGCTGATTTAAACATTATTCTCATTAAAAAATGTCAATCAAAGTTTGACCATTAATAGGAGGTAATCACAAATTATCAAGATTTATCAACTACTAACATAAACTATCAGTCAAAGCAAGTTTGACTAATAACAGAATATATAAGTATAATCAGTAGTTCAACATGCAATTTTTACATAAGATCATTTAGCACAATTTGCATGTTATCATGGCATCGAGCATTTAGCATAAGAATCAGTATCTAACAAGTACTGAAAAATAATAAGATACCATGCTTTAAAAATATCAGCAAACTTAATTTTCAGAATTTGAGAACTGCCCTGAAATCATTCTCAATTCATTCACCAATCTTGTGAATGTAGCTTCACAGAGAGGCTTGGTGAATATATCTGCTACTTGCTGATCTGTTGGAACAAAGACCAATTATATTGTACCAACTTCCACATGTTCCCTTATGAAATGGTATCTGATACTAATGTGCTTAGTCATTGAATGCTGCAGTGGATTTCCTGTCATTGCAATAGCACTTTGATTATCAAAATATACAGGAATAGAAGAATAGTCTAACCCATAATCCAGCAGCTGATTCTTCATCTATAGAATTTGAGCACAACAGCTTCCTGAAGCAATATATTCTGCTTCTACAGTTGAAGTTGAAATTAACTTTTGTTTTTTGCTATACCAAGAAACCAATCTGCCTTCAAGAAATTGGCAGCTTTCAGAAGTGCTTTTACTGTCTATTTTGCATCCTGCAAAATCAGCATCTGAATATCCAATTAGCTTAAAGTCTGAATCTCTAGGATACCATAGTCCCAGATTCATGGTGCCTTTGAGATACTTAAAAATTCTCTTTACAGCTAATAGATGAGGTTCTCTAGGGTTAGCTTGGTACCTTGCACAGAGACAGGTAGCATACATGATATCAGGTCTACTAGCAGTCAGATATAGGAGGAAGCCAATCATACCTCTGTAGTTAGTTATATCCACTGAAGAACCAGTATTTAAATCTAACTTGGTTGCAGTGGCCATAGAAATTGATGCAATTGAGCAGTCTTGCATTCCAAATCTTTTGATTAAATTTTTGGTGTATTTGGATTGATTTATGAAGATTCTTTCATTAGTCTGTTTGACTTGTAACCCCAGAAAGTAACTCAATTCTGCCATCATACTCATCTGATACATGGACTACATTAGCTTTGCAAATCTTTCAAAGAGTTTATCATTAGTAGATCCAAAAATGATATCATCAACATATATCTGTACTAATAACAAGTCCTTACCATGGTACTTATAAAAGAGAGTTTTATCAGTTGTAACTCTTATGAAACCACTCTCTAGCAGAAATAGAGCAAGTGTTTCATACCAGGCCCTTGGAGCTTGCTTTAGTCCATAGAGTGTTTTATCCAGTAAGTAGACATGATCTGGATACCTCAGATCAATGAACCTTGGAGGCTGTTCAATATAAACTTCCTCTTCAAGTTCTCCATTTAAGAATGCACTTTTTACATCCATCTGGAAAACCTTAAACTTCTTGTGAGCACCATAGGCAAGAAAGATTCTTATCGCCTCTAGCCTTGCAACTGGAGCAAATGTCTCATCATTATTAATGCCTTCTTGTTGTGAGTAACCCTTTGCAACCAGTCTTGCTTTGTTCCTTGTAACAATGCCCTCACTGTCAGTTTTGTTTCTGAACACCCACTTTGTGCCAACTACAGATCTGTTCTATGGTCTTGGCACAAGAGTCCAGACTTTGTTCCTTTCAAATTCATTAATCTCTTCTTGCATTGCTGTGACCCAATTAGCATCTTGTAGAGCTTCTTCAACCTTTTTAGGTCAGTTTGAGATATAAAAGAATGGTAGATACATTCATTCTTAGTGGCTTTTCTTTTCTTACACCACTGTCAGGGTTTCCAATGATTAAGTCAGGTGTATGTGACTTAGACCATTTTCTTGCAGATGGAAGTTGACTTCTAGAAGACGAACCTCCCCCTTGATCCATGAATTTTATGTTATTTCATTGAGTAGTACCACTATTATTTCCTGATGCTCCCCCTGAACCAGTGTTGCCATGGTTATCAGTATTTGACTCATCATAATTTAAGGGAGATGAGTTTGATGATCTTTCTACTGATATATCTTGAGATGAATCACTTATTGTAGTCTCTGGATTTAAGTTATTTTGCTCCCCCTCAACATATGCTTCAGTGTTAGAAGAATTTCTACTATTTTATGGAATCTCAGAGCTTTAAGTGATAACAGGACTTACTGTATCAGAGTCAGGATTTAAAAGTTCAGCGTAAGGTACTTCATTTTCAAATCTCAACTTGTCATGGTTATCTACATCTTCTAGACCTGTTATCTTCTTGTCATCAAAAGATACATGTATAGATTCCATGACTGTTCTTGTTCTCAGATTGTAAACTCTGAAGGCTTTTGTAGTCAACGGATAACCTATAAATATTCCTTCATCAACTTTCAGATCAAACTTGGTCAGCTGCTCCGGATGAGTTTTGAGAACAAAACACTTACAACCATAAATATGAAAGAACTTCAAATTTGGCTTATTTTGCTTCACCATCTCAAATGTTGTTTTACCATGCTTACTGATCAATGTTGCATTTTATGTAAAGCAAGCAGTTTGCACAGCCTCAGACCAGAAATAGGTAGGCAATCTTGCTTCCTCTAGCATGATTCTTGCAGCTTCTATTAGAGTTCTATTCTTTCTTTCAACAACTCCATTTTGTTATGGAGTTCCAGGAGCAGAAAACACTTGTTTTATCCCCTTAAGTTTGCAGAACTCTTCCATAGAGCTATTCTTAAATTCAGTTCCATTATCACTTCTGATAATCTTCACTCTGTATGTTGATCCTTTCTCCAGCTCCCTCACATGATCAAGAAGAATGGATGGAGATTAATCCTTGGTGTGCAGAAATTACACCCATGTGTATCTTGTATATTCATCAAAAATTACGAGTGCATACCTCTTCTTGTCAATAGACATAATAATCACTGGACCAAAGAGATCAACATGAAGTAGATGATATGGTTCAAGAATTGAGGATTCAGTTTTACTCATGAAAGAAGTTTTCCTTTGCTTGGATTTCTGGCATGAATCACATAAGCCATCAGGAGTAAACACTACATTGGGAAATCCTCTTACAAGATCTTTCCTTACAAGTTCATTGATATTGTTAAAGTTCAGGTGAGAAAGTCTCTTATGCCAGTTCCAGCTGTCTTCCACAGATGTTCTACTCAGTAGACAAAGGTTTGAATTATCATAACTTGTAGAGACCCTGTGTTAGGTCCCAATTTGTTTGTAGAAGGGGGGTTGAATGCAAACAATACCATTTAATCGAATAAAATGCGGAATAAAAAGGTGAAACAAAATTCAAGTTAAATAAAACTTTTATTAAACTTGAAAGGTGTTACAACAACGGTATCTGTTACAAGGGATTAATCTCAAATCAATTATTACAAATCTAGAATAAATTCGACATGAACTTTTTCTATTTTTGCAATGAAAAGATCAAATGCTAAATGCGATTTGAGATTAAGTTCTAGGGATTTTAATCCGCTAGATTGTTACACAAGAACAAGATAAATAATTCTAGTGGTTTGGATTTAACTTTACAATCTAGAATTTTGATCTTGAATAAAGCAGATAAAAAATGAAATGATTTGCTTTTGTTTCTGTTGTAATCTTGACTTGTATGTTCTGTTTGATTGATGATTGAATGTCTTCTGCTTTCTGTTGTTTTAGTAAACAAAACAGTCCAGTTGAATCAGCAAGACTTTCGGCAAGACAATCAAATGAACTGGCATGACAATCCATTTGAACTGGTAGGACTTTCGGTGAGACTATCCTTTTGAACTAGCAAGACAATCCCAATAGCTAGCAAGACAATCAGAATGAACTAGCAAGACTTTCGGTATGACTATCAATTGTCATACCGATTGTCATAGTAGTTCAAATCATATTGTCTTACTGAATTATTAATAGATTTTAATCTAATAAAAATTCTGAAAATCCTTAATATTAATTCTGAATTAATTAATCAATTAATTCAATTAATCAATAAATTAATCTTTGCAGATATAATTTATTTTCTTAATTAAATTATATGACTTAATTAATTAGTAGAGAATTAATACTAATCTTGAGCAGCAACCATTCTTCTGAAAATCTTCTGAAAATCACTGTCAATTATGAATCAATTCCACCACTTCAATGTTGACACTCGATGTACTGTCTGGTTCATGAGTGACTAACTTCCGTAACGTTTCTTCAAGCCTTGACATTCATACTCTTGATTTTCTTCAGACTAAATCCTTGTAATTAATTGATACCCTGACGAGATCTCTGTCACTTGATTAAATCAACAATCTTGATTTATATCACTGAGGCTTGATCAATTGCTTGAGCTTCTTCCAGTGAATTAAGTAATCAAGTCTGTAGATGAACAATGCTTCTTAATCCTTTGACATATGTTACTCTGTGAGATCTCTCTGACGATAGATCCACTATTTACTTATTACATTCTTATTTGAGTTGAGTTAAATCCTCGAATGAACAAATAGGCTATGACATATGCCTTTCAATCTCCCCTTATTTGCTTGTTAGACAATAACAACAAATACCTAGAGGATAACTCAACTAACAAATAAGAAAAAGATATAAACAGTAATGCAAAGTAAATAGCAGAAAAGTTCTGGATTATATTTAACATTTTCCAGATTCCAAAAGAAATTTACAAGTGAATACAAGATAGATTTTCCTCTAGCCTGAACATATAACTACATTAGTCTATCTTGATTCATAAAGCTCTAATCATATTACATTGAGTTTTGAGCTAATTAACTTCAGTTGTCTTCTCTTCTGACTTCACCTTCTTCTAAATCTTGAAGCAACTCCTTGTCAAAGACACGATCCTTTTCTGAAGTGAAGCTTGCTGGTCTGACTGGTTGAACTCCAACTGACTTCAGCTTATTCTTGAACTGATTGTACCTTTTAATATTCTTTTCACAATAAGCTTGAATCAAATCAGCAGCTTGAGTCTTCAACATGGATGAGTATCCAGCAGTTCTTAAATGATGTTCCATCCAGACCAGATGCTTAGCTGAGTAGTCTTTAAGAGATTGTACATCTAGCTGACAGATTTGAAGACAATCAGACTTAAAGAATCTCACCTGATGAGGATTGTTGACCACTTGAGGACTAGCCCTGCTGGAAAACTCTTTAAGTCTTTCTCGAAGAACTTTATTCAATTCTGAGCTTCTTTTTACTTTGTTGAGAAGAACCCGAATCTCTGACAAAGAACGATTCTCAATCAGATGAAGTGACACCTTGAAAGATCCTACACTCTGACAATATACAAAAATGCTCATCTCATTTAGGGATCTGTCAAAGGCACCTGTGATCCTTGAGACTTCAGTCTTTATAGCATTCATGTACATGTCATTGTTAGGATTTGAGATTTCCAGCTTGTCAAGAAGATGTAGGAACTGCCTATCATTGTTAGTGCTCAGCTGAGGCATATCAAGTACTCTCCTAGCTTCATCCCAATTTTCACCAACCTTCAGTCTGACATCTCTTCTCCTTTCTTGAGCCTTAATGTCATGAAGACGTTGCTTTTGAAGAGTTTCTGTTCTTTGTATGTCTTTCCTCATGTCAATGATCTGGGAGACCTTTTTGAGTTCAGCTTCTTTTCTTTTCATCTCTGACTGCTGCTGCTGAAACTCTTTCTCAAAGATAGGATCCACTGTAGCTTCCTCTTCCCATTCTCCAAAATCACTTTCCTCTTCAGCTTCAAATAAACCATCTTTATCTTCCAAGACTGGTTCAGTGGGAATGTCAAAAATATCAAAGTCATCCTGTTCTCCACTGTAGTAGACATCATCAGCCTTTCCTTTGTCTCCAGCAGAGGTATCTTTTTCTTTTCCCTTTCCACTACTCACTTTCTTCTCCCCCTTAGTTGAGGGATCCTCTACTGACTTTCCTTTAGAACCTCCATGACCTCCATCACCTCCAGAGCCTGAGCCTCCACCAGACGGCCCTTCAAAGTAAGTTCTTTGTTCTTCATTAGGGCAGTGAGAATTCTTGATCATGAAATACAAGTGTTTCATTCCTTCATTAAGATGTTCCATGCCCGTTTCTATCTTTAAAAATCTGGAGGAGTCCAGTGCATGATTCATTTCAACCAGGTCTTCAAGAGAAGTCATTCTTGTATGTAGAGAGCAGAAGTTAGAAATGTCATCAGCTGATAAAGTTGGAGTTTCCTGAATGGAATTGAGCTTTGGTATGACAGTGGTCTTGAGATCTGAGATATCGTTCCTGATGAGTGCCAGCTGATTGTTGACAGAGGTGAAAGAAGAAGACCGTTTAACCACTTGTGCTTTGAATGATTTAGCTTCAGCTTGGCTTTTAGTAAGTTCTTCTTTTAAAGCAGCAATTTGAGCTAACAGGTTTTCAGTGTCTGTGTCTGTGTGTGCTCTCACCTGAATTTCACTCGTGTTTGGTTCACTCACCTCACGTGCTTGTGTTTCTCTCAATATAATTGCTCGTGAGGAGTCTTCCTGTTGCTGTTCTTCTGTACCTGCAATTAAAATCACCCTAGCCTCTTCAAGAGAGGTCAGTGGTGGTGCAATGAGAATTCACGAGTCCCTATCCTCAGTCAATACTATCAGTTCATTTGAAATAGATGTCTGAATTGCTTCAGGGATAGATCGACCGAGTTGCCCTCCACTTTCTCCAGATAAATCTACGAGTGGAGAATCCCGTGAGGGAGCCAGAGGTGTTGGATCTGGGAGGGGAGAAAATGACTCTATTAAAGGTGGCTGAGAGTCAGATTTTCCCTCAGAAGCATGTGACTGCTCTTCTGCCGTAACTATGGCAGGCACTGTAACAGACTCTATGTGCACTCCTCGCTCCGTGTCCTAAGTATCATCTACTGGTATGTATGGTTCCATTGTGAGTAATGGAATTGTGCTTGACTCAGTACATGATGCCATGGCCCTATGGCGAATTTCAATAGATTCATCCTGTTAAGAGAATGTCTCTAGTAACTGTTCATTGGCCATTTCAAAGTCCATGTCCTGTTGGGAGGACAAGGATGGGCTTTCAGATGCCTCAGTATATGTTCTTCTTTTCTTGGGAGGAGGCAGAGCTGAGGGTTCACTCACATTCAACAATACACTACTTTCTATTAATCTTCTGGGTAACATTTTAGACCGTGGGGGAGAGGTTGAGATAGGTTGTGACTCTGTGTTTGGCTCTATGACCTGGGATTGAAGTTGTGGTTCTACAACTTCATGGTCAGCCCTATCAACCACTGGGGGTCTTTCAACAGAAGTAGGAATGGAGTGAGAGTGAGGAATTACTACCTGTAATGGAAGAGCATCTGATATTGGAGGAGCCTGGGTGGCTTGAACCATTGGAGGTTGAGCTTGCTGTTCATGACCGGGAAGATTGAAAATAGGTAAGGGAATATAAGTGGCCATGAAAGCAGATACAAGTACTGGAACTTGCATGAATTTGAAAGTTGTGTCTTGGCGGGTGTAAATCTTTTTGCTTACAGGAGGGGGTTCGGTTACTGCGGAGTTAGCAAAAAGGGCTTTGTGCTCAGGTGTGAGAAGATGATCTGCTATAAGCATGAGAAAACGAGCATAGTAACACGAGACCCTACGATTTGTAGAATGATCACGTAAAGCAGTAGTGAGACGTCTCAAGAGAATGGGTAAAAGTAGTTTGCCAAAATTGATCCTTTGATTGAAAACAACCGCAAGACCAATATACTGCAGAGTGGAAGTGATGTTGTGAAAGTTGGATTTAGTGCAGTTGGCAAACACTTTAGAAAGTGTATCGAAGAAAATGTCCTATTCAGACACCAAATTAGATTTTGATAACTTGGTTAAATTAATTACCCCCTGATAGTGAATAGCATGGAAAAAGTTTGAAATATCATTTTCAGAGGGCAAATTACAGAAATTGTCCATAGGAAAATTTAAAGCTCGATTGACGACTGTTTCATCAACCACATACTGTGTGTTTGCCACAGTGAATGAAAAAGATTTAAATTCATCGGCCACAGTAGAGGTTGTGCAAATCAGTCTTAGCAGATCAACATTTAAAATCACATTTGATTTAATAGCAGAGCTAACAATCGAATGGTCATTTAAAAATCTAATCCACGGCTTAAATTTTTCTACATCACATTTATCTGGATTAAAATAACCAACAAGATTATGCGAAACAATTTGGAAATTGAGGGCCATTTAAAAATAATAATAAGACACACACTTTCAGAATTTTAAGAATAATATTAAGAAAATTCGAATTAATTAAATTAATTTAATAATTCGAATTAAATTAATTATAATCGAAAAATTTAGACAGAAATGTATCTCGTTAAAATTCTTAACTCACACACGCAGATTTGAAAAGCCAAAAGACACAAAACAGAAATTAAAATTAAAAATACCCAAAATCAACAAACCCAACTCGATTTTTAGGGGAACAAAACGAAGTGCAACAGATTTTTTTTTTTTTAAAAAAAAAAAATTGGCAGCACTCCTGTATGTATATACGTGTGTGTATATATCAGGAGTGATGTTTTAGATTGCTGAGTAAAAACTCGAGCAAGGAAGATAATGGCGATGGAATTGGTGTTTGGTTGAAGAGAGAGAGAGAGAGAGAGAGAGAGAACTGATGGAATTTTTGAAAAACAAAAAACTGACTGAATGACTTAACAAAACAACACAAAAAAACTTATAAGTAGACAGCCGGTATGACAATTTGGTATAGTCTTACCGATTGTCATACCGATAGTCTTACAAGGCAAAATTAAATTAGAAAATAGAAGAAATAAAAGTAATAAAAATAATAAATACTAAATATATATAACTGGTATGACAATCTGATAGTCATACCGATTGTCATACCAGTATAAAATAAAAGAAATATATATATATATAAGGTTTATAACTGGCAAGACAATTGATAGTCATAGCGATTGTCTTGCCAGTATAAAACTATACTGATAACCAAAATAATACAATTTTATACTGAAATGACTTTCAGCAAGACAATTTCAATTGTCTTGCCGATTGTCATTCTGGAAATAAAACAATTATAAACAGAATTAGTATGTACATATTTATATATATATGTACTGACATGATTTTCAGCAAGATAATTTTAATTGTCTTGCCGATTGTCATTCCAGTAGAAAGACAATTATATACTTACAGAAAATATTTATAAAAACAAAAACAATATTTCAGAATTAATTATTTTCATTTCAAAAATAGATTTCTGTTGAATTTTAGCAAGTAAAATTCATAGAAAAATATTTTTAGAGAAAATAAAATATTCCGAGATATTTGAAATTAATAAGTAGAGTAAATAAAACAGATAAGATAATAAAAAATTACATAGAATTAAGTAAGAAATATGATAAAATGATAAAATAAATTTGCAAATGAATTTTTCATTTATGAAAAATTCATTTGTAAATTCATTCAAAAACAGATCTCAGATATTAACTAAATTAATCACTAAAACTATTCAACATACCCAATTTACCAACTAATCTGGTAAATGTGGATTCATCAAGTGGTTTAGTGAAAATATCTGCTATTTGTTCTCCTGTTGGAACAAAAAATAGTTCAACAGTACCATTCATGACGTGCTCTCTAATAAAATGATACCTGATGTCAATGTGCTTTGTCCTCGAGTGCTGCACAGGGTTGTTGGTGATGGCTATTGCACTTGTATTGTCATATAAAATAGGAATTTTGTTCAATACAGAGCTATAGTCTCGTAGCTGGTTCCTAATCCACAAGATCTGAGCACAGCAGCTTCCAGCAGCAATATATTCAGCCTCGGCCATTGAGTTGGAAACTGTTTGCTGTTTCTTGCTGTACCATGAGACTAGCCTGCTACCTAGGAATTGACAACTCCCTGAGGTGCTTTTCCTATCAACAACACTTCCTGCGTAATCTAAATATGTATATCCAACAAGGTTAAAACCAGATTCTTTAGGGTACCAAATACCTAGATTTGGTGTTCCCTTAAGATATCTTAAGATTAGTTTAACAGCAACGAGATGAATATCTCTAGGATCCGCTTGGAACCTTGCACATAAGCATGTATCATACATAATATCTGGTCTACTTGCAGTAAGATAGAGTAACGAGCCAATCATACCTTTGTAGCTTGTGACATCTACCTTAATGGAGTTTTCACATGGTCCAAGCTTGACAGCTGTAGTTGATGGAGTCCTTGCTGATGCAGAATCCTCTAGATTGTACTTTTTGAGGAGTTCCTTGAGATACTTGGATTGACAAATAAATGTTCCATCTAACCTTTGATTTACTTGTAATCCAAGAAAGAACTTCAGCTCTCCCATCATGCTCATTTCAAACTTGCTGTGCATTAACTTAGCAAATCTCTTACAGAGATTATCATTAGTAGACCCAAATATTATATCATCCACATAGACTTGGACTAATATAGTATCATTCTTATGTTTTTTAGAAAAGAGAGTTTTGTCTATGACACCTCTAATAAAGCTATTTTCAATAAGAAATTCAGAGAGAGTGTCATACCGTTTTCTCGGAGACTGTTTGAGTCCATAGATAGCCTTGAAAAGAAAGAAGATAAAATCCAAATGATCTGGATCTTCAAAACCAGGAGGTTGCTCTACATATACCTCTTCATCCAGCTTTCCATTCAGAAAGGCGCTCTTGACATCCATTTGATAAACTTTAAAGTTAGAGAATGCTGCAAATGCCAAAAATATCCTGATGGCCTCTAGTCTAGCCATTGGAGCATAGGTTTCATCATAATCAATGCCTTCAACTTGAGAATACCCTTTAGCTACCAGTCTTGCTTTGTTTCTTGTAACCACACCATCTTCATCTAGTTTATTCCTGAATACCCACCTAGTACCAACAACTTTCTTGTGTGTAGGTCTAGGTACCAGTTTCCAGACTTGTTGACTTTCAAACTGATTGAGTTCATCTTGCATAGCAATCACCCAATCTGGATCAGTCAATGCTTCCTCAATCTTCTTAGGTTCCATCTCAGAAAGAAATCCTGAGAACAGACACTCATTTTGAGTAGCACGTCTAGTTCTGACTCCAACATCTGGATCACCAATAATCAACTCAAAAGGATGAGCTTTATTCCAGACAGTCTGTCTTGGAAGATTTGATCTTGATGATTCGCCTTGAAATTCATTGGGATGTTGTGTCCTACTAGCTGATCCTTCAGCATCTCCCCCTGAGTTGTTGCCATGTTGACTTGAAGATTTTCCGTCAGTAGCAGTGGTATCTCCATTGTTGCCAAAGTTTCCATCACTATTACCTTGAGCATCATCATGATTAACAGGTTCTTCACCAGCAACAAACTCAGGTTCTTGACCATGTTCTAATTCTGAATCTGACATATCATCAAACTTCAGTTTCTCAGAAGGATCTTCAGTTTGGATACTAGGGAGTTTAGTGTCATCAAATGTAACATTGACACTTTCAGTTACTTTGTGTTGATCAATGATATACACTCTGTATGATCTTCTTCCATATCCAACAAAAATACCCTCATATGCCTTTGCCTCGAATTTACCACGACGATCATCTCCATCCTTGAGCACGAAGCATCTGGCACCAAATACATGAAAGTATTTGATAGAAGGTTTCTGTTCATTCAAAATCTCATAAGGAGTTTTCATGAAGTCTTTGTTGATTAGAGTTCGATTCTGAGTATAACATGCAGTATTGACAGCTTCAGCCCAAAAGTACATTGGAAGACCTGATTCACTTAACATCGTTCTTGCAGCTTCAATCAATATACGATTCTTCCTTTCTACCACTCCATTTTGCTGAGGGGTTCTAGGAGCTGAAAATTGTCTGGTAATCCCTTTGTCTGTACAGAATCCATTAAGAAGTGAATTCTTGAATTCTGTTCCATTATCTGACCTTATTGCTCTAACAGGGACATTAGAATCTAACTCAATCATCTTGATATGATCAATCACAACTTGTGGTGTTTCATCCTTAGAGTGAAGAAATAAAACCCACGTATACTTGGAATAGTCATCAACTATCACAAGACAGTAACACTTCTTTGACATCGAAAGGACATTAACTGGTCCAAATAAATCCATGTGCAATAATTGTAGAACACCAGTTATGGAAGATGTGTCAGTGCCTCTGTGACTTGCTTTCTTTGACTTTTTTTCTGGCAAGCCTCACATAGTCCTTCTGGGGAGAATTCCAGCTGAGGCAGACCTCTGACCAATTCTCTTTTGACAAGAGAATTCATTGTTATGAAATTGAGATGAGAAAGTCTCTTATGCCATAGCCAACTCTCATCTGACGATGCCTTTGCATAGAAACAATTGACTTCAGGATTGCTTCCAGAGTTCATGTCAGCTACGAACAGATTTCCTTTCCGGATTCCCATCAAGGAGGGTTTTTCACTTTTCTTGTGCAGAATCTGACACTTCAGCTTGTCGAATAAAACATTGTAGCCGTTGTCACAGAACTGACTAATGCTAAGCAGATTGTGTTCAAGTCCTTGCACAACATACACATTTTCAATGATAACATTTCCAGCTAGCAAACAACCATATCCCTCCGTTAAACCTTTGCTGTTATCTCCAAAGGTAACCACTGGGCCAGCTTTCTCAACCACATTTGATAGCAGGGCTCTATCTCCGGTCATATGTCTTGACGATCCGCTGTCAAGAATCCACACTACCGGTTGTACCTGTTTAGTGCCCTCTTTTCTTGACGATGAGGTGTTTGCATCACTAGCCATGAGAGCAAGATTCCCAACTTCTTCATCTTCACTGTCAGTATCATCCCAGCTTCTTCCCTTTTCCAGGTAAGCCCTTTCAGATTTACTCTTCTGATTAGAATCGTAAGAGTTCTTCCTATTTGGCTTCCTGCATTCTGTGGCAAAGTGTCCCAACTCATTGCAGTTGAAGCATCGAATGGTGCTTCGATCAACCATCCCTGTTTTATACCCACCACTGCTGGTGTTAGAGGATGAAGATCCACCTTTCTGGAATCTGTTGTAGTTGGACTTGTACTTGAACTTGGGATTCCTTTTGAATCTGACATTTGAGAATCTCTTGACAATCAGGGCCATTGACTCATCCTCCAATTGCTCCAGTTCTTCCAAGGAATAAAAATCATCTCCTGATTGATTTGTAGTAGGATGATCAAATTCTGCTACTATCACATTTTCTTCAACCTTGGAAGACCGTACCATTCTTTCTGACTGTTGAGATTGTTGTTGATATTGTGGTTGTTGTTATTGTTCATCAGCTACTAGAGCAGTAGACGTGCTGACCACTCTTCCTTTCCCGTAAACTTCCTTCTGCTGAATCTGCTCCAACTCATAAGTCTTTAACACACCATAGAGCCTTTCTAAAGAAATCTCACTCAGATCTCTTGCTTCTCTTATGGCAGTGATTCTATGTTCGAGATGAGTTGGCAGTGTTAAAAGGAACTTTTTGTTGACCTCCCTGATGGAATAGTATTTATCATTAATGTTTAGGTTGTTGATCAATGCATTGTACCTCTCAAACACTTCAGTGATTCCTTCTCCTGGATTGGATTTAAAGTATTCATACTCAGAGGTTAGGATTTCTAACTTGTTCTCCCTAACTTCCTCTATGCCTTCATTAATAACCTCAATAGTTTCCCATATATGTTTGGAATCTTTACAATTCATCACATGTCTATTCATCAAGGGATCAAGGGAATCTACTAAAATTAATTGAAGGCTAGCATCCAGGGAGGCTTCTTCTATTTCAGCAGGAGAGAAATCCTCAGGATCTTTCACATAAGTTCTAGCTTTGGTGATCACCACATCATTTTCTATTACCTCTGGTTCAATAACCATTGGAATTTTTGGACCCTTCTTTAACACTTCCAGATATTTGGGATTAGCAACTTGTAAAAACAATAACATCTTCTTCTTCCACATAAGATAATTTTCTTTATCGAATAGTGGAATTTTAACGGTTCCAATTTTTTGTGTAGTCATTATGAATTTTTTTGAGTGAATAAAAAATTCAAGGAGTGAAAGAAACACAAAAGTCTAGGATCTTGATTTGTACGTTAATCAGAAGGCTCTGATACCAATTGTTAGGTCCCAATTTGTTTGTAGAAGGGGGGTTGAATGCAAACAATACCGTTTAATCGAATAAAATGCGGAATAAAAAGGTGAAACAAAATTCAAGTTAAATAAAACTTTTATTAAACTTGAAAGGTGTTACAACAACGGTATCTGTTATAAGGGATTAATCTCAAATCAATTATTACAAATCTAGAATAAATTCGACATGAACTTTTTCTATTTTTGCAATGAAAAGATCAAATGCTAAATACGATTTGAGATTAAGTTCTAGGGATTTTAATCCGCTAGATTGTTACACAAGAACAAGATAAATAATTCTAGTGGTTTGGATTTAACTTTACAATCTAGAATTTTGATCTTGAATAAAGCAGATGAAAAATGAAATGATTTGCTTTTGTTTCTGCTGTGTTCTTGACTTGTGTGTTATGTTTGATTGATGATTGAATGTCTTCTGCTTTCTGTTGTTTTAGTAAACAAAACAATCCAGTTGAATCAGCAAGACTTTCGGCAAGACAATCAAATGAACTGGCATGACAATCCATTTGAACTGGTAGGACTTTCGGTGAGACTATCCTTTTGAACTAGCAAGACAATCCCAATAGCTAGCAAGACAATCAGAATGAACTAGCAAGACTTTCGGTATGACTATCAATTGTCATACCGATTGTCATAGTAGTTCAAATCATATTGTCTTACTGAATTATTAATAGATTTTAATCTAATAAAAATTCTGAAAATCCTTAATATTAATTCTGAATTAATTAATCAATTAATTCAATTAATCAATAAATTAATCTTTGGAGATATAATTTATTTTCTTAATTAAATTATATGACTTAATTAATTAGTAGAGAATTAATACTAATCTTGAGCAGCAACCATTCTTCTGAAAATCTTCTGAAAATCACTGTCAATTATGAATCAATTCCACCACTTTAATGTTGACACTCGATGTACTGTCTGGTTCATGAGTGACTAACTTCCGTGACGTTTCTTCAAGCCTTGACCTTGATACTCTTGATTTTCTTCAGACTAAATCCTTGTAATTAATTGATACCCTGACGAGATCTCTGTCACTTGATTAAATCAACAATCTTGATTTATATCACTGAGGCTTGATCAATTGCTTGAGCTTCTTCCAGTGAATTAAGTAATCAAGTCTGTAGATGAACAATGCTTCTTAATCCTTTGACATATGTTACTCTGTGAGATCTCTCTGACGATAGATCCACTATTTACTTATTACATTCTTATTTGAGTTGAGTTAAATCCTCGAATGAACAAATAGGCTATGACATATGCCTTTCACCCTGGCTTCATATAAACTACCATGTCTCACACCAGTCAATGTGATCTTGCCATCAGACTTACTGACAATTTTACAATGCTCCTTGTAAAAGTTGACATGATAACCTTTGTCACGGATTTGACTCACGCCGATTAGATTATGCTTTAGTCCTGCAACCAGAGCTACATTTTCAATGATAACATTTCCAATTTTAATTTTTCCATATCCCAAGATTTTTCCTAAGGTGCCATTTCCATAAGAAACACTTAGGCCAGCCTTCTCCTCAAACTCTGATAACAGGAATTTATAACTAGTCATATATCCTGAGCATCCACTGTCTAAGACTAGAGCATTCCTCATGTCACCCTGCAATCAGTAATTTGAATCAGTTAGTATTTTTAAGGATCAAGACTTGCTTGGATCGTTTGGCCTTTTTAAGTTTGTTAACATATGCAGCAGAAGACTTCATATCACAATTTATGTTAACATTCTTACTATCAGTATTTATACATGCAGAAACAAATTTTTCTTTAACTAAAGACAGTTTCAGTTTATAAAAATCATAATACAAACTGTGATACTCTTTACATGTATAAATAGAGTGCCAAACACCGCCACAATGAAAACAAGGATTCTGTGGTTTATATTTAACTGTTCTATTCCTAAACTCTGATTTGGAAGGAACAGTTTTTATCTCTTTATTCTTCCTGCAAGAATTAGCACGATGATTAGTGCTACCACAGTTTGAACAGGTCTTTCTAGGTGCATTAGGAGGAGTCACATAATTTCCATTTTTATTAACACCTACCTTGCCATTCCTATTTTTCCTAGACCTTTTCCTCTTGTGTTTCATGTGTAAGTCCTTCAGCTTTTGTTTAAGCTGTTTCTGAGTCATTGAACCAATATTTACTGAATTTGTGTGAACTTGTTCACTCTTTTCAGTAGTTAAGTTAGATCTAGGTGCTGAGGTAGTACCTTCCTCATGGATTGATTTAACATTATTAGCACTTGGATTAAACTTAATGGTCTTTAATTGAACTTTGTTCAGTTTGACCTGACTGTCAGTTTTATTGGTTCTATTTTCTCAGTTTCTTCTCCACTTTTCTTATCAGAATTAGATCTAGCTGAATATCCTAATCATGATCCTCAAAGGCCATTTTTTAAGATTTCCGGAATTGTCTTTCCTGAGTTAGTCCAAAGTTTAATGACTTCTCTTTCTTTAGCTAGCTCATTTTCTAGATAAGCATGTTTTTCTAACAATTTTTGTTTAACATAAACAACATTATCTCTTTATTTTTGAATTTCTAGCATGGAAAGCAACTCAGTTTCTAGTTGATCATTCATTTTCTTTAACACAGAGTTCTCACTCTTGATTCTATTATTCTCTAAGGTTTGATCCCTAAAACTAACATGAAGAGACTTAAGAAATAATCTTAATTCATAAATATCATCAATATTAAATGCAAGAGTAGTCTGAGGTACCTTTAATTCAGCATTGTCAGACTCAGCATTAGCAGTTTCCATGAGAGCATAATTGATCTCATCATCTAAGTCTGATGAATCATCCCAGTTTCTCTTCTTTGAAATCAAAGCTTGTTTCTTCTCAGCTCTGGGTTTTCTGCAGTCAGCTGCAAAATGTCCAATTCCATCACAGTTATAACATCTCTCTTTTGACTTGTCAAGTTTTCCGGATCCTGATTCCTTATTTCTCATGTTGTTCCTCTTATCAGAGTTTGAGGAACTGGAGCCTTTTCTGGAAAATCTTCTCCCTTTCCTGAAGTTCTTATAGACCATCTTCTTGAAGCTTTTAACCAGTAAGGCAGCCATTTGTTCCATATCTTCATTGTTGTTGTGATCACTGTTAGTATCTGATTCAGTATCAGGATTTGAGTCATCATCAGAATTTGATGATTCAGTGTCTGACTTAGCAATCATGGCTTTTACTTTGGAGTAGTGTTTCCTCTTAGCATTCTCCTCTGGCTTCTCTTCAAAATTTGAGTGCAACTGGTCTAGCTTTTGATCCTTTCCTCTTGCTCCTTTGCTCCATCTCTAGTTCATGAGTTTTCAGAACTCCATAGATCTCATCTAGAGGTGTGATGTCAAGTTGATAGTTATCCCGGATTGATGTGACTTTAAAGTCCCACTTTTCAAGAAGAGCAAGTAGGAACTTTAGGTTTGAGTCCTCCAAATCATATTCTTTGTTGACAAGGGATAAGTCATTCAGCAACTTCTGAAATCTGTCATAGATCTCAGGTAAGGAATCATTGTCCCTTGAGTCAAAATGCTCATATTCTTGAGTAAGTACTATCCTCCAGTTCTTCTTGATAGCAATTATACCTTGACACTTTACTTCTAAAGCATCACATATCTCTTTTTCTATCTTACATTCAATGACTCTATTGGCCATAACACTATCAAGACTGTTGTGCATGATATGTCTAACCTTAGCATCCTTCATGATAAACGAGATATCTTCAGGAGTATAGTCCTTCCTTTCTTTGTCTATCATCTTCTCAGGTTCTCCTGCAAGCGAAACAACTACCTTCATTGGTTTATGAGGACCATCATAGATCCTATTCAGATATTCAAGATCTGTGGCTTCCAAACACATGGCCATCCTGAATTTCCAGATTGGATATTCATGCACTTTCAGGATGGGCACCTTGATTGCTTCATACCTACTCATGTTGCTGCTTATCTGTGATGCGGCTGGGGGTTGTGGCTTCGGATCAAGATTCCGTGTTCCTTCTTCTCCTTTGTCTGACATGGTTGATTAATCTTCAGATCTTAAACTGTTTGTACGTTAACAGCAAACTCTGATACCAATTGTTAGGACCTTAATCAACTGTGGGGGGGGGGTGAATACTGTTAATATAATCAATCCGACAAAGCTTCAACGGAATCAACAGTTTTTATATTAATCTTATAAAAATTTATTACAACCGTACTCTCTCAAAAGGATGAACAAATATCCTTGAGAGCTGCTAGGTTATGTAAAAGATATAATAATGTCACAATGCTTATAGCATGAATCTAATCTGTGCTTTATATAGAGCACAACTACCAATGTATAAGGAATCTTATTCTATAAACAACAAGGAAACCTATACAATTGCTTCTGAGATAAAGTCCTTCACCGACTTGAATTCTTATTTCCTTTTCCTCCTCAAAGATCAACTAATGTGACAAATACTGATTTCGTCATCCGTTGACATCATCATCCGTTGATATTGTTATCCATCAAATATCAACATCCGTCGATGTCATCATCATCCGTCGATGCAATCATCATCATCCGTCGATGCCGTAATCATCCGTCGATGCTTGTAACTATCATCCGTCGATGCTAGTAATTATCATCTGTCGATGCTTCCAATAGTTTCTGTTTGATATCATCAATTGCTCCTAACACCCCAACTTTCCTATTTAGATCACTTTCCTTTCTAAGTTTCTGTTGAATATTCTTCATTGTTGACTGAGGAAGCTTGATCTCTATCTTCTCATCGAGGTCTTTCTTGAATGCATCAATTGTGTTCTTGAGCTCATCCACATCTTGATTTTGTTTAAGAGTTTGAATTTTGTGCAGCTGTAGAGATTCAAGATGGGCTTATAGAAGACATCTGGTACTAGCATTAGTGGTGGCTTGAATGGCTGATTGAGTCTGATGAATTTGCTTGAACAATATAGAGTTGAAATGATGATAACTGCAATCCTTTGTTAGCATCTAGGCTGGAATGTCTGTAGATGAACTAGGGACTACATCTCCCCTTATGTCCATTCCATCTACATCAATATCTTCCCCAGAATCATATGTTAGGTCACACACACTGTAGAAGGGGGTTGAATACATTGTATACTACAATCAAATCGAATTAAGAACACAAGTATGAAACACATAATAATCTTATTAATAAAATAGTATTACAATCGAACTGTTCTCTCTCAGTGATGAACAAATATCACGAGAGTTGCTAGGGTTACAATGAATAATATCCTCAATTATGATAACACATCTAGTGTAAACCCTATGCTGTGTTTATATAGACACACAGTTACAGGATAATCTTCTAATTGATATCGAATATAAGTCTGCATCCTAAAATATATTAATTAGTTATCTTTTCCTCCAAGTCTTCTATTCTTCATAGAATTCTTCTCCATGCATATCCCTTCTTGTGTTAGACTCAATCTTCTTTACTTTCAATCAACCGCCTTCCTTATCTGAAAGTCTTCTTAAGTCCTGATATTATCTCCTGATAAATATCTTCTGATATCTTAAGTTCTGATTACTTAAGTTCTGATATCTTAAGTTCTGACTTCAGTATAAGTACTGATTTCCAGTTAAGTCCTGATTTGTCCTGTTAGTCAAGATCTGAAAACTAAACACAAATTATTATTAGACATGACATCACAAATATATCTAACAATCTCCCTCAACTTGTAAATTAGCATAATATACAAGTTCAATAGATATTTGATGATGTCAAAAACATTAAGTACAAATGAATATGAGAATTTGATTAAATAACTACAACTCACAGTCTTTAGAGCTTTTACCATCCTTAAAGTCTGATATCAGCTTTAACCCGTATATCCTTCAAAATTTATCAGTTGTAGTTCTTGACTTGGCTTCAGTGTGTGATCTCTCTAATGTCAGGAGTTGTTCTGAGATAGTTCTTTAACAAACTCCTCTCAGCATATTCAAGTTCATTCTGCATCCTCCTTTTTGCATGTTTAAGTTCAACTGTATCTTCTCATGTCTGGAAGATAGCAGCCTGAGATCATTAATCCTTGCTTTCCTTATATCCTGATCCAATCTGATCAGATAAGCTTTATCAGACTCCAGATTAAATTCCAGTCCCTTAATACCCAAAAATGTAGTGATTTTAGCAGTATTAGGCTTCATCTCAACTAATCCTCCATTGTGAGCTCTGTACTTAGGATAGTATGGCCTGTCAGACTTTACAGAGTAAAGTTTCTTCTGCCTTTGAATATTAGATTTTAAGTAACTGGCAGCACCATCTGTTGATCTGTTCTTCACTTGAAGTAGAAATAGCACATGTTGTAATTCTTCAAAGTACTTCAAACGAATAGCATCTTTTCTTATCTGGAATACCCTCCCATCTGTCATGAAGTATAGCATGATATCTTCTTTTAACAGAGAGTGGTAGACCATTTGTACAGACTTCAATTGATTCAGTCTTTCTGGAATTGTCCCTACTCCTGGTTCAGAAAGAGATGTAGGATCTAAGGTAGAATTGTTTACTCTTCTCTCATCAGTATTACCCAGTCCTGTTTTATCTCTAGCTTCCTTCCCTCGAATAACTCTTGCTTCAAAACCACTTGATGTAGTCTTCAAAAGTTGAGTAGATTGTTGAGTTTTAGTAAACCCAGGTAGTAGAATTTTTGAAGGTTTAACATGAGCAATGTCAGAGGTTTTCTTTCTTTTTGATGTCAAGACAACTTGAGCTCTGTCAGAAGTTGCTTGCTTCATTGTAATATAAGAATTTACAAAGTCCTGATCTTGAACAACATGAGCTCTGTCAGAGGTTGTTTGAATATTCTTCTTTTTCAAAATCAGATTAGTATCGTCATCAGATTTTGCTTCCAGATCCATGATTGACATATATATCTTTACAGGTTCATCAACTTTATCTTTGCCCTTGAACCTATGATCTACCTCTACTTGTGATTTGGCTTTGGATTCAGATTTGGTTGCCTCAGAGTTTGTTTTCTTTTTAATCACAATGCCCTTAGGCTTTGGAGGTTTCTTTGTAGTAATAGAAGCTTTAGACTTGGATTTGACATTTTCTGCTTTAAGTCTGGCTTCTTCTTCCTTCAGACTTTCAAGGTCCATTCCTGGATTGTCTTTGAGAAATAGTCTCTTTGAAACTTCCGTAACTTGGGGTCTTGATAATAGACTGCTGTTTCCTTCCCCTTGAACTTCAGTGTCTGCATAAACTTCTATGATTCTTGACTTTCACCCTGTATCAGAACATCAGGCTTAGTCAGAACTTGCTTATCAGAACTTATTCTTCTATCATCATTAGAGCTTGATCTCTGTGTAGAAGTTCCTGCTTTCCTAGATGAAGAGCCTTTGCCTTGACCATGACCTCTACCCTTTTCAGAGTTTCCTTGGTCATCATTTCCATCATCCTTTTTCTTCAGTGCTAAATCAGTAGAGCATTTGGACTTAATCACTTTCTCCCCCTTTTTGGCATCATCAGGTAATAGGAGAGAGAGAAGTAATTCCACTGAAGATTGAATTTCATTTAGTTGAACTTGTTGAGAAGCTTAATTCTTTAGTACTTCATCAATCTGAGCTTGCTGTTTCTCCTGAGCTTTCTCAATAGCCTCAACTCTGTTAAAGGCAGGCTTAAAAAATCTATTCTTATCCAGTTTAAAGTTCATGTCTTGCTGAATCAGTGTTTCTTAAATTTTGTTCACCTTAGCTTGAGTTATTGAGTGTTGACCTTGAAGATTCCTGGTACTCAATGCAGTAACTCTGAGCTGTGCTTTGAAGTCATCATTTACCAGCATCTCATCAGCTTGAACTTGTTGAGAAGCTTAATTCTTTAGTACTTCATCAATCTGAGCTTGCTGTTTCTCCTGAGCTTTCTCAATAGCCTCAACTCTGTTAAAGGCAGGCTTAAAAAAACTGTTCTTATCCAGTTTAAAGTTCATGTCTTGCTGAATCAGTGTTTCTTGAATTTTGTTCGCCTTAGCTTGAGTTATTGAGTGTTGACCTTGAAGATTCCTGGTACTCAATGCAGTAACTTTGAGCTGTGCTTTGAAGTCATCATTTACCCGCATCTCATCAGCTTTAGCCAGGTGCTCAGCAAGAATATTTGCAGTAGGAACAAAATCAACTTTGTTCCACTCCTGGATCCATTCCCTTCCTCTATTAGTTTCACTCCAAGGTACTGGTGCATCCTCTCTCACAAACTTTTTAATCAATTCAGCTTTATCAACTGTTTGTAGAGGTGCATGTCCTGAAGGACCAGTTGCATCAACATTTACATTTGTAGCAGCTTCACCAGTAGTGTCAACATATGCAGCATCAGAACTTACAGAGTCTGCAGAATCATCATCCTCAGATAAAATGACAGTATGTGAGGCTATAAAAGTTTCAAAATCATCCTCTAAGTGCTAATCTGGCAGTAAATTCTGATCAACATCCAAATTCTGATGCTCACCTAAAATATGATCTTCATCATCTAGATTCAGATGAGGTGTTGTTGGAATATCTGCATTGAAATCAGCATAAAAAATTGGCGTTATTGGTGGAGTATGTTGAGGAATGGTTGGAGCTTCCAAGTACAGAACCTCAGGCATATTCAAGTTGTGAATATCTATTTTAGCACTTGTACCTAGATTATTAGCATGTACTGGAGAATGAATAGGAGACATAGAAGGTGTAGGCACTCTATCTTGAGCAGTTTCTTCAGCTTGAATTGGCGACAGTGGAGGTGTAGATTCAGTGGCTTCAGCAAATTCTGGTTGTGTAGATGGAAGGGATTCAATCACAATTGGATCCTTTGGGATCAAAGATTCCTGATTCCCTTCCTTAGCTGCTGCTTCTACATCCTCTGAATCTGACTCAGCTGTGTCCCTGTTAGCTCTTTGTTTCTTCAATCTCTTCAAGGGTGGAGAGACTTTTGGAGCTTTTTCATTAGAATTTATCTTTCTAAGCCTTTTGAGGGGCCTAGAACTCCCAGATTCCTTTGTTTTCTGAGGAGACACTTCCTCAACTACTTCAGCAACAGGTTCTGATGGTTGAACCTTTGCCTCATCATCAGATTCATCTCTCAGAATCATCTTCCTTCTCTTTTGTTGTGTCTGAGGTACAATCTTTATCCTCTTTGCTCTAGAATAAGAAGGCTTCACTGTAGGTACTGATGGTTGATTATTATGTGCTGATGTTTGTGGTTGCTGTGTTTGGGTAATGGTTGGTTCTGATGGATGTTGTGTGTTGGTGGGTTGGACATCAGGATATAGCCATGAATAGGTATCATAATCAGCATTTACCAGAGCTTGCTTTACTGATAAAGGAATTCTAAGGGGTCTCAAAACTCCCTTCTTGTTGTCAGCAGTTAACAGATCAGTAAAAGCCCTCTTAGCTAACCTAAAAGGTTCTATTTGTTCACTTGCTGGTTGTGGTTCATTTGATGTACAGTAGCTATAAATTAACTGACAGAACCTAGCAAAGTAAACTACATTCCTGTCCTCTTTCATTCTATCTCCTATAAAACATAACACAGTCTTTGCATAATCAAAATGAGACTGGTTTAGGAGTGCATACCCAATTTGTTGTGTCAGAATAGGAATGGCATCAAAATTTGAGCACTTGTTGGCAAACGTCTTCGTGATGCAATCGAAGAAGAAGCTCCATTCCTTTCGAATATATGGGCGTTTGAGTTGACCCAACTTAGCCAAACTCTGTTCATACCCAAGATTAGCCATCATTTGTTGTAGCAGGGGCTCTTCAACTACAGAACTAAACTCGCAGTTTTCAGGTAGATGTAACGCTTTTCGAACTGTCGATGGAGTAACAACGTACTCAACCTCCCCTGCTGTGAACACAATGCTTGGTGTTCCATTCTTACCACCATCATCATAAAGTCCTGTATGTCAAAATGTCAGAACTTGAGTACCAGATAAATAGGATGGCTGTGTCAAAGCGAACCCAATTTCACTATGAGATAAGAAATCCTGTATAAAATGAAGTTCCGAAGGAGCTTCACTCTTAGTGAGAATGGCAGCATAGTTGTTGGGGACGAACTTTGCTCCATTAAAGATTATATCCTTGGGTGCCATTGAGAAATAAGTGAGAAAGAATAGTGCCTGAAAGGTGTTTGATAAAATGTCTGTATAGAAAATCGTCAGAGAGAGATTAAGAGAAAAGAGAGAGAGGTTAGAAAGAAATATAAATAAAAGATTTTAAAATATTTTATCTCTTTTACTTATACACTCCACTTGACAGCTGTTATTGAGAAGTGGAACGGACGTTACACCTGTCAGCCATGCAGTAGTTAAGATAAAAGTTAATGGGCACGGGAAATAAGTAATGATTACTATGCACATGCAGTTTTTCAAAAAAAAAATTGTTCCCACTAAACAAATGATTATTAATGTCTTTATCTCACATAAACCAATATTCTGATAAAATATAACCGTTCAAGTATTGACTTAAAAATAAATCAAGGAAATAAATACTGCCACGTCAGCATCAGAATTTGATTATTATCAGAATTTAAAAGTCATCAAAATATGGCTCCTTTACTCAAAAAGTGAATGTTTATTTCTGTAATTCTTCATACAAATACTGATATAGTTTCAACAGAATTTAATCATCAGAACTTCCATCAGAACTTGTCCTTAAAATTTATGCAACTGACACTTAAATTGTTCATCTAAAACAACATTGATCACCACAGTAATTTTCATCATTCATATGGAGTGTAAGTGTGTGCATTAAGCTAAATATCATACAAAGAGTAAAGTCTGATTCACTTCAGTACATCTTAGAAATAAGGCATAACTAAGAACTTTGCTCAAAATCTGTCATTAGTCTGAAGTCTACTATAGAATAAGGTCATGCATGAATCCACCTCAACTCTTTTGTACTCATTTTATGCATCTTTTGAAATTCCTTTTTACAGTGGCTTCTCAGTGTAAGTGAGTCACGACTGCTTATCAGAATTTATGCTATTATCAGAGTATTTCTCCAGTAATCAGAGAATGTGAAAAGTCACCAAGAAAATTTTATTTTGCTTTTATAATGCATATTACTTAATACCAGCAATGCACTTGGGTCTTCCCTTCCACATACATTTTTCTCTAGATCTCAAAGGAGTACCTGATATTTATTTCTTTTCTTTACTTTTTCTTTTAATAAGTGAGGCTTATCAACACTTAGTACATCCATAAGATTTACCAACATCAGAACTAAACAGATAAGAAGCACTATTCTAGTTTTTGACTTAGTAATAAGATACACAAAGTAAACCTAACCAAGCTCTATATCAGAATTTGCTTGTGTTAATGGATTTCCACATAAACAATTACTTCAAACATGGGATCTTTAGTATATTAGAGACTACTAGGTCAACATCTAGCACAGTTATCCTCATTGGATTGAATAGTCACAGAAACATTCATATCACTTTCAGAGTTTAGAAATCCACACCAGACAACAATCAGCACTTAGTAAATTTCAATTTAAGCACAGATTACATAAAGAGGGTAATATCTGTAAATACTGATCATAAAGTCTGATGTATCAGAACATAAACTAAACATATTTAGAGAAAGAACCTGAAACCATTCCAAGTTCATTTACCAATCTTGTAAAAGTAGCTTCACACAGTGGTTTTGTGAAGATATCTGCTAGTTGTTGATCTGTTGGAACAAAATGCAATTCCACTGTACCTTCCATCACATGTTCCCTTATAAAATGGTACATAATGCTGATGTGCTTTGTCATTGAGTGTTACACTGGATTACCTTTCATTGCAAGTACTTTGATTATCACAATAAATAGGGATTTTAGAAAATTCTAACCCATAATCCAGTAACTGATTTTTCATCCAAAGAATCTGTGCACAACAGCTTCCTACAGCAATGTAATCTGCCTCTGCAGTTGATGTGGAAATTGACTTTTGTTTCTTGCTAAACCAATAAACTAATCTGCCTCCAAGAAATTGGCAGCTTCCACTTGTGCTTTTCCTGTCAATTTTGCACCCTGCAAAATCTGCATCTGAGTAACCTATTAACTTAAAGTCTGATTCCCTAGGATACCACAATCCCAGATCAGTTGTACCCTTAAGATACTTGAAAATTCTTTTCACAGCTGTTAAGTCAGGCTCTCTTGGATCTGCTTGAAATCTTGCACAAAGACAGGTAGCATACATAATACCAGGTCTACTTGCAGTTAGATTGAGTAGTAAGCCAATCATACCTCTGTAATCAGTAATATCTACTGATGTACCAGTATCCTTATCTAATTTTGTTGCAGTGGCCATAGGAGTGGATGCACTTGAACAATCTTGCATTCCAAATTTCTTCAACAAATTTCTGGTGTACTTAGATTGACAAATAAAAGTTCCTTATTCATTCTGCTTGACTTAAAGGCCCAGAAAATAGCTAAGTTCTCCCTTCATACTCATTTGATATCTTGACTGCATTAGCTTGGCAAACCTTTTACAAAGTCTGTCATTTGTAGAACCAAAAATGATATCATCAACATATATCTGCACCAAAAGTAATTCCTTTCCATGGTTGAGATAGAATAAAGTTTTATCAATAGTCCCTCTGTTAAATCCACTTTCCAGAAGAAACTGAGCTAATGTCTCATACCATGCTCTTGGAGCTTGCTTAAGGCCATAAAGTGCTTTATCAAGTCTGTAGACATGATTAGGAAATTTTGAATCTACAAAACCTGGAGGTTGTTCAACATATACTTCTTCCAATTCTCCATTAAGGAAAGCACTTTTTACATCCATTTGAAAGACTGTAAACTTTTTGTGAGCAACATAAGCCAAAAATATCCTTATGGCTTCCAATCTAGCAACTGGTGCAAATGTTTCATCATAATCAATTCGCTCTTGTTGAGAGTATCCTTTTGCAACCAGCCTTGCTTTATTTCTTGTAATTATGCCATCACTATCAGTTTTGTTTCTGAACACCCAATTTGTACCAACAACTGATCTGTTCTTTGGTCTTGGCACTAGGGTCCAGACTTTATTTCTTTCAAATTCAATTAACTCTTCCTGCATTGCTTGCGCCCAATCAGCATCTTGAAGAACTTCTTCCACTTTCTTTGGTTCAGCCTGAAAAAGAAAAGAATGTTAGAGACATTCATTTGATGTTGTTGTTCTAGTTCTAATACCTGCTTTAGGATCTCCAATAATCAAGTCAGGTGTATGTGCTTTAGTCCACTTCCTTGCAGATGGAAGATTATCTCTAGAACTGGATGCTCCCCCATGATCCATGCTGTCTCCATCAATATTTTCTGATGCTCCCCCTGAAATCTTGCTCTCTGAGTTGGATCCTTCAGAATTTGAGTTTCCATAATTATCAGAACTTGGCCCATCAAAACTTGATGAATCAGAACTTGAAGAGCCTGTTCTGGGTTCTGATGCTTCTTGAGATGTGGTTGGATCTTCAATATGCTCCCCATGCACATGTGCATTTTCCTTTGGCGTAGTCACCACAGTTCCAATAACATCAGAGTTTAACCCATCAGAGTTTGCAGTATCAGGATTTAGACTATCAGAATTTACAGAATCATAATTTAAAGCTTCATTCTCAAATCTCAGCTGATCATGAAATCTTCAAGTCCAGTAATCTTCTTATCATCAAAAGAGACATTGATAGATTATATGAAAACCCTTGTTCTTAAATTGTAGACTCTGAAGGCTTTTGTGGAAAGTGGATATCCAACAAAAATTCCTTCATCAGCTTTTAGATCAAATTTGGATAGCTGTTCAGGATGAGTCTTAAGAACAAAACACTTGCATCCAAATACATGAAAGTACTTGAGATTCGGCTTCTTTTTCTTCACCATCTCATATGGTGTCTTTCCATGCTTGTTGATAAGTGTTGCATTCTGAGTAAAACAAGCAGTCTGCACAGCTTCAGCCCAAAAGTAGGTTGGTAACTTTGCTTCATCAAGCATAGTTCGTGCAACTTCAATAAGAGTTCTATTCTTTCTTTCAACAACTCTATTTTGCCGTGGAGTTCCAGGAGCACAAAATTCCTGCTTTATTCCATGGTCTTTGCAGAACTCTTCCATGATCAAATTTTTGAACTCAGTGTCATTATCACTTCTTATAATTTTCACAGAGTCTTTGACCAACTTATCCAGTTGTTTGACATGATCAATCAAGATAGATGCAGTTTCACTTTTTGTGTGCAAGAAATACACCCATGTGTATCTGGTAAACTCATCTACTATGACCATAGCATATTTCTTCTTTGCAATAGACATGACATTTACTGGACCAAATAGATCAACATGTAGTAGGTGATAAGGCTCAAGAATTGAAGATTCAGTCTTGCTCTTGAATGAAGATTTTCTTTGTTTTGCCTTTTGACATGAATCACAAAGGCCATCAGGAGCAAATACTGATTTTGGCAGTCCTCTCACAAGATCTTTTTTGACTAGTTCATTTATATTGTTGAAACTTAAATGAGAGAGTTTCTTGTGCCAATTCCAGCTTTCTTCAATTGATGCTCTACTTAACAAACAGATTGCAGAACCATCAGAACTTATTGAAAGCTTAGCTTCATAAATGTTACCATGACTGTATCCCTTCAAAATAACTTTTCCTGTAGATTTGCTTACAACTTCACAGTGTTCTTCAAAAAATGCACATGATAACCTCTGTCACAGATTTGACTAACACGCAGCAGATTGTATTTAAGTCCTGAGACTAGAGCTACTTTTTCAAGGATGAAATTCCCAAGATTGATATTGCCATATCCCAGAGTTTTTCCCATGTTGCCATCTCCATAAGAAACTCCTGGGCCAGCTTTCTCCACAAAGTCTGATACCAGAGCTTTATTTACAGTCATATGTCCTGAAAATCCACTGTCCAGAACTAGGATGTTTTTCCGGTTGCCCTGCAATCACAAAGACCACTAATGATTAGTTTTAAGGACCCAGACTTGCTTGGATCCTTTGGCCTTATTAAGTTTGTTAACATTTGCAGCGGATTTGACATCAGAGTTTATGTTAACATTTTTCTTATCAGAATTTACAGTATCAGACTTTGCATCAGAACTTACACTAGAATGAATAATGCTAACTTTCTTCAAAGAAGGTTTTATTTGATAATAATCATAGTACAAACTATGATATTCCTTACAAGTATAAATTGAATGCCATAAACTACCACAATGAAAACAAGGGGATTTTGTGGTTTAAACCTAACAGACTGACTCTGTAATAACCCCAATTTTTGGAATTTTTGAAACCCTTATGAATAGTGATTTTGCTGATTATGCTGAATAAGAAAACTTTTCATACCACACTATGTAGGGGTTCTTTTATTGATCTTCTGAGATATTATTAGTACTCTATGTGGTATATAAGTGTATGTAAAGATCGTCAGAATCCAAATCCGAACACTTTGATTTTTCCCGAAAATCCACCAGATACCGAAAGAATTGAGTATAAGGTAACAGGATATAAAGGATTTAAATTCAAGGATTATAAGAGAGTATCATAAAAGGAATATAATGTATTGAGAAAGGTTAAGGAAACCCAAGTAATAAGATCCCGGGTATGATCCCTCAAACGATAAACGAAAACAAAAGTTAAGCGAACCGTATAACAGATCAGTGGTCATTAGCCAAGTATTTAGAAGCTAATCAAAGAGGTTAGTGATGATGATGTCATCAAATCAACAAGAAGAGGACAAGTGTGGGATGATGACATAAGGGGATGACATGAGCATGACAAAAAGGGAAGGAAGTGTTGGTTGATTCTAAACTACACAAAATTCACCATGGTTAAAAGTAATTAATCAAAACAAAATCAACCAACCAAGGCAAGCAAAACAAATCACAAAAACACAACTTGACCACTTTTTTTTCTTCTTGAAGCTCTCGGCCTCTTTCTTAAGAAATGGGAAGTCCAAGCTCCTCCACTTGCTAATTTACAAGGTAATTATCCTAGCTTCTCCTAGTTAAGTTACATACTTTCTAGGAATCTTAGCTTCAAAATCCTTTCCTAGCATTTCCTATAAATCAATCAAGAAGATGGTGAATAGTACTTTCTTGAAATTAATTTTTGTGTTCTTGATTTCTTTGAAAGATCAAGCTTGTAGGAGGTTAGATTAAGGCTTCCATGGGCATTCCAAGGATCTTTCATGGATTAAAAGCTTCAAGGAAGGTATAACTCTTCATTATCTTAGCATTTAGTTGTTTGGTATAAATGATTATGATGATGGAATGAGAGATTAAGTGTAGTAATTGTTTTGTCATGTTCAGATCTTAGTTGTTAAGTGCTTTTGTTGATTTTGGAGTTAAAGAGTAGCACTAGTTGTTCTTGATGATTGATGGTATGATTTGGGCTTGGTTTAAATGGTTTAAAGTGGTTGATGATTGATATTGTCATATGGTTGTATGGGGATTGATTGGTGATGGTTTGGTGTTGAATTGGTTTGGTAAAATTTTGGGAAATCGCGTAAACATAGCCGTCGTAATGCCCGATTTACCTTAGACTGCTTTTGTTCTTAACATCCGGACCCGTGAACTCACTGTTAGGTTTTGACCATTGGCATGATTAGATAGTTCATGTTACGAGCTTCGTTTTGATATGTGGTTCTCTTGAATCCGATGTACGGTTTAGGAGAAACGACCGTTTTAAGTAACGGCGTTTCGCGACCGAACCATTACCCCTCGCCTTACTTTAAAATCTTGGTTAAGGCCCTTAAATGACTAATTGGAGTATAAAACAATTATGTAAAGTGGATTAGGCAGTTGGGAGGGTACTCGCGAAAGAATCGCCTTAAAACTCTTAATGGTTAATTTATTAAAAATGGTGGAGCCGAGGGTACTCGAGCGACTTAAATGAATCGTTAAGCGCGAAAGCAAACGTTAGGGGTCTAATTGGTTAAAGTCTAGTTTCTTAAGCGACCGGGGATTAATTCCGACTTATGTTGTTGTTCATAGGTTATCGGACCCACTCTAAGCTTAAGTCTATCCGGAAACACTCAGGCAAGTTTTCTACCCGTTATACTGTTGTTGTGATGTATATATGTATATGCATTATCTTGTGATAAATGCATGATTGTTATTAGCAAATCTTGCGATATATTGGAGCATGTTGATATGGTATATATGCATGCTTGTTTCGTAATCTTGATATCTAATTGTTGATTCAAATGCTTATAAGTTGCATAATACCTATGCTAGAGATAAGCAGTAGTTGCGTATAACCTTAGTATAGGGGACCCAAAGGTGAACATTTTCTAAACCGGGAGTCGATGTTCCCGAGTATAATATATATATATATATATTAATATATATATATATATATTGATATAGTTTTTCAAAACTATTAATCGAATAAGGTTTATTCGATAACTTTATTTTATTAATGAATATTATTTTGAATATTCATTCGAGAACTTATGACTCCACTTACTTTATTTAATGAATATTATTTTTGAATATTCATTCGAGGACTTTTGACTCCGTTTATTTTATTTAATGAATATTATTTTTGAATATTCATTCGAGGACTTATGACTCCGTTAATTTTATTTAATGAATATTATTTTGAATATTCATTTGAGGGCTTATGACTCCGCTTATTTTGTTAAATAATATTCTTTATTTTATTAAAGAATAATGTTTCGATAATCAAACTTATTTTCGATTATTCAAATAAAGATCGTACTTTCGTATAAGTATATCTTTGGTTATTTATTATTAATTTCAAGTATGAGTTTTAAAACTTCTACCTCAATTATTTTTATAAGGATTATCCTTATGGGAATATTATTTAAATAATAATATTTAGATATTTTCTAACATATCGGGACTGATTTATTTTATTAAATCAGCATTACTCCAAACATTCTTAAAAATGTTTTCGAGTCTTCAAAATGATTTTAAAAGTTAGAGCGGATCCCAAAACTCATTTTTATATTTAAGATCTTCCTTTCAAAGGGGATTTAAATACTTTCTCAAAACCTGAGGGATCCGGCTCTGTGGTGTATTTTATATTCGCAACGAGGTTGCTGTTTTGATAAATGAATTGATTACTTACCCAACATTCGGGAAGTAAGTCCATCTATTGAGTCGGCATAAGCAACATGGGCTCAGTGGGCGTCCATGAAAGTGTAAGTGGCTCAGTGGGAGTCCATCAAATGCGTAAGTGGCTGAGTGGCAGTCCAGCATAAGGTCCTATTGCGGCCAAGGTGATGACCAGTGGGGAATTCGTCCATCTACTAGTAGAAAAGGTTACTTATTGGTATCTTTGCCTGATCAGCAAGATATCAGGTTTATGTCAAGGTTTTCTCCTTTCCAAAATTCATTGGATATTGCAACTCTGTTTATAATTTTCATAACAGAGGTTTTCAAGGAGTGTATGAAATGTATATATATAGGTGTATATATATATCTAGACTTAATGAAGTATCTCGTAACTTTATTTCTTTCAAATTATATTTCAAAGATTGAATCTATTCAAGTCTTATCTTGTAGTCTCATCAGTGTGATGTACTTTTTAAACTAATTATAACTTGAACGGTGGTAGTTCAAGTAGTATTCAGAAAAGATATAAGTATATTGGAGTATCTTGTAACTTCATCTTTTGAACTTATATCTAGTAAATGATTATCTTATGCATGTCAAAGATTTTCAGAAAAACGTTGAAACAAGGTTAGATATATGAGATCACCTTACAACGATATTTTTATACAGTTATAAACTTGAACTCTGTGTATATTATACATGTCAGAGGATTTCAAAGATTATGAAAAGTATATATGTATGTATATACTGAATATTTTGTGACTTGGTCGCGTTAAGATATCAACTTGGTTCATTTCTTTTTGACCAAGACTTTCATGAGTACTATGAGAATGCTCATATATTGTTAATTATTATACATATTATTTCAGTGGGCTTGTTGCTCACCCTTGCTTTCTTCTCTCATCACACAACAACAGATAGACAAGATGAACAGGATCAAGCTCCCAATTCGTGAGCGGTTAGGAAATATTCTGCAGTTTCCTGTAGGCGTTGATGCCGTTGTAGCTGAGGTAGGAGCTACCAGTAGGCTAGGCTTTCAACTTTTGTTGTGCCAGACTTATGAATATTTATTAATTGTAATAATGGCAAGGAATATGTAAATTATTCAGAAACCCTCTTTAAGGTGTAATGGTTTATAATTGTGGAATAAAATGACTTGTGTTATTTTTGGTATTCATCTCTGAGACTATAACTTGTGGTGTGTGTGTTTATTGTGGGGTCACAGTACGGAGTAGTTGATTGTTTATTAAGATTGGGTGTTATTAAGGGAAATGGAACTCGTGACAACCCGGATCCCCGACCCCGGATTTGGGGGTGTTACAGAAATGGTATGAGAGCTAAGCGTTATAAACCTCAGAGATGATATGACGTTAAAATAATAAGTTCACTAAGATAATAAGAACTCATGCCAAGTTCATAGTCGGACTACCTAACGTAGTACTGACAGTTAAAACCCTTATGGGAACCCTTATAAATATCGTGATAGAAGCGTAGTTCGTTATCGTATATGGTAGCGGGACTCCGAACTCTGAGGTTGAGGAGCAACAACGCGATGATGTTTTATTACTTATTGGAGATCAAATTATGGATCCGATAGAGCGTCCTAACGAGGGACCGGATGATGTTCATATTGAGGATGTAGCGGTTGAGGATGTTGTCCTAGAAGGGATTGTTGCTGAGGAGGATCCCGTGGGGGATCCTGACAAGAATGAATAAAGGACCACTGAGGAATTGATAACCATGGTTAGGGAAACTACAAGAGGTAGGATTGGTCGGTCACTACCAGAGGTTCGTTCAAGTTCATAAAGATAGTAGCCCCTTTAACGCGGCTTACTCATAAGACTGAGAAGTTCGAATGGACAGAGAAATGCGAGAACAGCTTTCAAAAAAAACTGAAGCAAAGGTTGGTGACGGCTCCTATGTTGGCATTTCCGGATGGAAAAGGAGATTTTGTGATTTGTAGTGACGCTTCGCATAAGGAATTAGGGTGCTTCTTATATAGCACAATAAGGTAATCGCGTACGCATCAAGATAATTAAGGGAATATAAAATTCGATATCCCCACCCATGAGCTTGGGCTCGTGGCAATAGTTTTTCCCTAAAGATTGGAGGCACTACTTGTATGGAGATAAGTGCGATATTTACCTAAGCCATAAGTGCTCTAGTATATTTTCCCGTAGAAAGAGCTCAACATACGCCAGAGGAGGCGGTTAGAGCTAATCAAGAATTATGATTGGGAGATTCTTTATCATTCGGGGAAAGCCAATGTGGTGGTTGATGCCCTTAGTAAAAAGGAGAGACTCAAGATGATAATGTCTTTGGGAGAGTTTATAAGAGATTTTGAGAAAATGGAAATAGAAGCGAAGGTAACCGGAGCCGGTACCGAAACGCTGTTTGAGATTACAATACATCCCGAATTATCGAAAAAGATCATATTGTGCCAAGAAAAAGTGATGAATGAAGGCAGAGAGTCAATGACTGGAGAAGAGATTAATACCAAGAAAGATGATAAGGGAATAACGAGGTATTCCTACAGAATTTGGGTTCCAAACGTTTAAGAGCTTAAGGACTGGATCTTAGATGAAATCCATAGCTCGAGGAACAAGATTTAGGGCAAACCCCGAATGTGATAGTCAGGAAGGTTGCCATTTAGAAAGAAGGAGCCCATAACATAATGAAATGGAAAACAAGGATTTTAACGTATAAGATATCCCCAAGTATGGGAGAAGGATGAAACATTTCATACTAAGGAAACAGAAAGTTGAGTAAGGAAAGGACCCGAGACGGTACTCCTATACGGCAATTCATGGACCTGTCTAAAGAGAACTTAGACTATTATTCCCAACCACCACCCTGAGGAGACAGTTCGGTGGGAAATTCCTTCAGGACCTTTAAGTCGCTAAGCTCTCAGAGTTCCAAGGAACAAGCGAACCCAGTAGAGGCGAGAGCCTGGCTAAAGGAAATAGAGGAATCATTTGAGATTCTAAATGATTGACGAATCATAAAAGACTATTTTTTTCACTTACCCTCTTAAGAGAGAGGCCACCCGTTGGTGAAAGGCCAAGAAAGGCATGGAGCCAGAGGTTATAATAAATTGATTAAAGTTCAGACAATTGTTTTCAAGAAAGTACTTCCCAAGGTTATGAAGGTAGTATAAAAGCTTTAGAGCTAGAACAAAAGTGGACAAGTATGATGAATTATGAATCTAAGTTGTAAAAGTTGTCAAGATTCTTTCTGAGGACACGAATCTAGAATGATGGGATGTTTGAAATCAATGCTTATGTTGTGTTGGTTCATGTAATGGTTGTAATGGAAACGAAAATAAAAGACTGAAAAGGGCAGGAGTATAAAGGGATATAAAGGAAATAGAGTTGAGAAGTGATAAGGAAGTTAGGTATGGGAAACCCTAAGAAACCCTTGCAATAAATATAGAGAAGTGTGTCATCATCAGCGCGATGGTGACTGATCATGAGATAAATTCAAGGTTTGAAGGCGTAAGCGATACGTATAGTTAATTCCCTTGAAGTTGACAGTATTCGATGAAACTTTGAGATAGATCGATTGATTAATAAGGAAACGCGGATAGACTGAGGAGACAAAAAAAGTAAGAAATTAGGAAAATTGGATGAAGGAAGTGACCTTCAAGAATGTGAAGTGTAAGACCGGTAGCATGATACCTAGAAAGGGAGACGCCGGGTATGAAAGATATCCCAACATTGAGATGACTGTTGAGATAAACAACAAAAATAAATGAGGAATTATTAAGAAGAAGTTCACGTTGAACACGACCAATATCTTCCAGAACATCCTTGTTATCGTTACCCAATTTAGGCAAGAAAAGCGGATAACCATTGTTATCTTTTGGAAGCCATATTGATTGACCTCATTTTGAATACAGATGTTATTGTGAAATTCGGCATATACTATCGAGATGGGAATGATTAAATAAGACACCCTTATCAGGGATATATGCCTTGATTTATCCATGAAAGGATGCATGTACCTTTTTAAAGGTGGAATTAAGGATAGAACATCGGTAACTTAAAATGAATCCCAGGGGAATGCATAAAGGTTGGCATTTCACCCTTAATAGGGATAGTATGAGTTTTGACAGTATGAATTGGAAAGGATTAAGGTAATAACAACCTTTAAGGATCAGTGGAGAAATTTTTCAGAAGTATATAGACAATGATTCTGGTATTAATAAATGGTATCTTGATATGCCCTGTATCTAGGGAATACAGGAGGAACGATTCAAGGATAATCTTAGAGGTTTTACAAGGAGAAAGGTAATATTCAAAATTCTCAAGAATAGAAATGTTGATAAAGGAAATATGACGTAATTATAATGATGCCAAGTGGGGCACGTGTTAAACCACGAGAAAGTGTGGATCGAACCAGTAAAGGTCGAAATTGTTCAGGGAAATTAGGACCTAAGATAAAAGATGTTCTAAGTATGATTGAGAGTCAGTCACGTCAGTGATTAACCTCTAAAGACTGAGGCAATAACTTATGGAAAAATGGTGATATTTTTTTTACTCATCAGATTTTAAGGAAAACATCTTCACATAAGCAGTGATTGAAATGAGGTAGAAAATTTATTTGGAGGTGGTTAAAATGACATTGAATGTAAGGAAATTTTACTATCAGGAAAGGCCAAAGAGGTGGCCGACACTTTAAAGGTAAGAGGATAATTATAGGCGCTTGTGCCAAAGGAATACAATGATGATGGTTAAAGCTGTGAAGGTTGTATTATGGTTTGGAAGATTGACATTCCTTCTGATGACTGTGCAATACCCAACCGTAATAGTAGTTGGTAAGGGTTTAATTCGTGTAATCGCCACGAGCGGGCTATCTATCTCAGAAGGTACTATCTTAAGATAAGCCAGGACCATGTTTTAAAAAGGACTAGACGAACCTTTGAGTTAAGTCTTCTATTTAAGGCATATGATTAAGAATGGTATTAACCTGCTATCGTTGCTTTGATTGAAACTCTTCTGCAATTTTATCTGCTTCATGTCATGAAAGTACGTCAGAATTTGGAGTGTTCTTCATAAATTATGAATGGTGATTATGTTAACTCCTTAGAAGTCTATACGACATGTATGGACTCCGTATGGTTATATATTAAGATTTCATGGAAAGTTAATGACGACAGTAGGTCAGTGGTGGACCATAGTAATACAGCAATGATTCTGCGAGTAATGAGCTGATTACAACCGTGAAAGTTGTATTGGAATGGATGTTGAGATTGAGTACCACTAATTGGGTTGTGGTGATGTATAAGTTATCACTGATAGACTAATTAAGTCGATTATCTACCTATTGAATACTTATTCCTTCTTATCAATAGAGAGTCGTATTACTATACGAGGAAGGTTGCAGTGCAAGCATAGAATTCTAGTAACGATGATGTCTAGAATGAGATCCCAGATTCAATTTTCGATGTCGAGGGAGTTTCAAAGGTGATTGTGTATAAGCTCGAGCAAGAGCATGGGTCCATAGAATGATGGATAGATTATCAAAAATATTTAGGCATGTGAAATACGATGCTATAATACCTGATGTTAATATATATATGTATATGTTTTATTCTCCTATGATAAACTTCTATAGTTCAGAGGTAGATTTCAAGCCAGATATTTTGTGGCAGTATATTTTTTATATATAAAATTCTCTTCAATTCGTTCTTTTCTCTCCTTTTCATTTCATATAAGCTGAGAAGAACAACCCTTCCAGAAGGGGAGGTATTGCCGAATGACTATCTATCTGTGTAATAGAAGCCTAGTAGGATACCACATGTTGTTTAATTGCTTGTCAAGTACTAAAGGCTGGCCACCTTCTGTACTAACTATGCAATAAAACAAGTGTTCATGATCATAGTAATCTCTCAACAAATTCCTTTACTTCTATATGATTGATCAAACTTTGGAAAATAGAAACAGCTGAAAAAGGAGTAGTAAAGTTATGGTGGTATTCGGAATGGAAACACATTCGTAATACTAAGGTTGACGTGGTTATTAAAAGGTTATAGAACGCTAACGAGCAAAAGTATAACCAGTATAATATTAGGAACGGAAGGTAGTAGCGATTACGAACTGGAGAAGAATGGGTATTGAGAAGCAAAAGCCCTAACTCTAAAAACTATAATGAGAGTGTGCAATAGACTTGAAAAAATTTGGAATGACCACTTAACGCGGATTGAGTTTTCTCACGATAATAGATCGTATGTCAGGTATCGAGATGTCGTCTTATGAGATCTTTGAGGGAAGACAATGTCGATCTCCCTTATGTTAGGATGAAGTTGTAGAGCGCAAGATGCTCGGACCAGCAGTGGTCCAAAGGACCAAGGATATAATAGATTTAATCAGAGGACGACTGGTAGTAGCCCAAGATGGGAACACGAAGTATGTTGATTTGACACGAAATGACAAGGAATAGGAAGTAGGGGACCTAGTGCTGTTATAGGTATTCCCTTGGAAAGGATGGATGAGGTTCGGAAAGAAAGGGAAGCTAAGCCCACGAATTGTTGGACCCTTTGAGGTATTAAGACATATTGGGAAGTTAGCATATGAGCTAGCCCTACCCCTGAACATGTAGCAAGTTCATAACGTGTTCCACGTATCAATGTTAAGAAAGTGTAATTCGGATGCCAGACAAATAGGGGCATATGAGCGCATAGACATGCAACCAGACGTAACCTATATGGAGCAACCAGGAAGGGTTATAGATTGAAAAGGAACAAGTGCTTAGGAGAAGGGTTATCAAACTAGTCAGAGTTTGTTGGTAGAACCACAATGTGGGAAAATATACTTGAGAGTTAGAAAGTGCAATGCTAAGAAAGTATCCCTATTCATTTTCTATCTGATTCCGGGACGGAATCCTTTTAAGGAGGGGAGACTGTAATAACCCCAATTTTTGGAATTTTTGAAACCCTTATGAATAGTGATTTTGCTGATTATGCTGAATAAAAAACTTTTCATACCACACTATGTGTAATAACCCCAATTTTTGAGAAATTTTGAAACCCTTATGAATAGTGTTTTTGCTGAACGAGAAAACTTTTCCCGCCACACTATGTAGGGGTTCTGTTATGGATATTCTGGGATATTATTAGTACTCTATGAAGTATATAAGTGTATGTAAAGATCGTCAGAATCCAATTCCGAACACTTTGGTTTTTCCCGGAAATCCACAAGATACGGAGAGAATTGAGTATAAGGTAACAGGATAAAAAGGATTTAAATTAAAGGATTATAATAGAGGATCATAAAAAGGAATATAATGTATTGAGAAAGGTTAAGGGAACCTAAGTAATAAGATCCCGGGTATGATCCTTCAAACGATAAACGAGAACGAAAGTTAAGCAAACCGTATAACAGATCAGTGGTCATTAGGCAAACGATTAGGAAGTTAATCAAAGGGATTAGTGGGAATGATGTCATCCAACCAATAGAAAGAGGGCAAGGAAGGGAGGATGACATCATGAGGATGACATAAGCATGACATGGGAAGGAAGGAGGTGTGGTAGCTTTGTAACCACACAATTTCAAGGGCAAGAAAGTAATTGACTAAATCAAATACAAAACAAGTCAACCAAGACAAGTAAAAATCATTCTCATCAAAAATCAAAAGCAACCAAGGCATTAGTTCTTCATTGCTCTCGGCTTTCTTACTTTTTAAAGGCAAGATTTTTCAAAATCCAAGATCCAAGCTTCCTAAATTGGTAAGATAATTCCCTAATCATCTTCATGCTTAGTTAGGACTATATCATGAGTTTAAGCCATTAATTCTTTCTCAATCTTCTTCATTTAATCAAAGAAGAAGACAATGAATAGTGTTTTCAAGTTTTTAACTTGAACTTTTTCTTGTTTTTCTTGAAGATCCAAGCATTCTTAAGACTTCTCAAAGCTTCTTAAGGCTTCCTAGCTCCACCCACCACTTCAAGGAAGGTATACCATCTCCAAACCCTAGATTCCTATATATTATAAGATGATTTTGATTAGTGGGTTGATATTGTAGCTTGTTGTTATGATTTAGAGTTTGGGAATTGGAATGGTAGTGAAATGGAATGGTAATTGTTGTGGTTTTGATTTAAAGGAACTTAAGTATGATTAAAGTTAAGTTTAAGCATAAGTATGAATGATTAAATTGAATTGGTTGGGGTTGTTATGATGTGATGAGGATGGATGTTGGTTGTATGTTGGATTTGAGGTTGGTTTGTGGTTGGTTTTGAATGGTTAAAAATTGGGAAATCGCGTAAACATAGCCGTCGTAACGTCCGATTTTCTTTGGACTGTTTTTGTGCATAATATTAGGACCCGAGAACCCCCTGCTAGATTATGACCACTGCCATGTTTAGATAGCTCATATTACGAGCTTCGTTTTGATATGTAGTTCGTTCGATTCCGATGCACGGTTTAGGAGAAATGACCGTTTCAAGTAACGGCGTTTCGCGAACGAAACTTTTCCCCTCGCCTTACTTTGAAACATAGGTTAAAGACCAAAAAGGGTTAATTAATGTATGAAACATTTATGGTAAGTGTGTTAGGCAGTTGGTAAGACACTCGCGAAGGAATCGCCTTAAAACTCGTAAAGGTTAAATTATTAAAAATGGTGGAGCCGAGGGTACCCGAGTGACTTAAGCGAATCGGTGAGCGCAAAACAAGCGTTAGAATCTAAGTTAGTTAAAGTATAGATTTACAAGTGACTTTGGTTTAATTCCAACTTACTTGTTGTTTATAGGTTATCAGACTCGTCCCGAGCCTTTCTCACCCCCAAGTCGCTCAGGCAAGTATTCTATCCGTTATACTGTTGTTGTGATGTATACACTTGTATATGCATTATCTTGCGATAGATGCATGTTGGTTATTTAGCAAATTCTTGCGATATATTGTAGCATGTGATATGGTATATATGCATGCCTGTTTCATATTCTTGAAATATATATCTGTTGGTTCAGTTGATAATACCTATGCTAGAGGATAGCGATATCTTGCATATACCCTTAGTATAGGGACCCAAAGGTGAAAATATTTTCTAAAACCGGGAGTCGAGGATCCCGAGTAGATTTTTGTATATATGGATATGGATATATATATATATATTTATATATATATGGTTATAGTTTTCCAAACTATTAATCGAATAAGGTTTATTCGATAGCTTTAACTTTATTTTATTATTGAATATTATTTCGAATATTATTCGAAGGCGTATGACTCCTTTTATTTATTTATCTGAATATTATTCGAATATTATTCGAGGACTTATGACTCTTTTATATTATTTATGAATATTATTTGAATATTCATTTGAGGATCTATGACTCCGATTATGTGCTGAGATATATTCTTTATTTATTAAAGAATAAGATGTCAATAATCAAACTTATTTCCGATTATTCAAATAAGGATAATACTTTCATATAAGTATATCTTTGGTTATTTAATGTTTATTTCAAGTATAAGTTTTAATACTTCTACTTCAATTATTTTTATAAAGATTATTCTTTATGGGAATATTATTTAAATAATAATATTCAGTCATTTTCTAAATATTCTGGGGACTGATTTACTTCATTAAATCAGCTTTACTCCAAACACTCTTTAAAGTATTTTCGAGTCTTCAAAATGATTTTTAAAAGTCAGAGCGGATCCCAAAACTCTTTTTTTTTTATATTTAAGATCTTCCTTTTAAGGGGATTTAAATACTCGCTCAAAACCTGGGGAATCCGGCTCTGCGGTGTATTTTATATTCGCAACGAGGTTGCAGTTTTGGTAAATGAATTGATTACTTGCCCAACGTTCGGGAAGTAAGCCCATCTAATTGAGTCGGCATAAGCGACAGGCCGGGGTACGGTCTATTATTGTGTAAGTGGCTGGGTGGCAGTCCATCAACGCGTGAGGGGCCGGGTAACGGTCTAGCGCGAGGTCCTAATGCGGCCAGGGTGATGACCGGTGAGGAATTCATCCATCTACAGTAGAAAAGGTTACTTATTGGTATCTTTGCCTGATCAGCAAGATATCTGGTTTATGCCAAAATTCTTTTCCTTTCCAAAATTCATTGGATGTTTCAAACTCTGTTCATACTTTACATAACAGAGGTTCCAGGAAATGTTTAAAGAGATATATATATATATATGTGGATATATATATATATCGGGACTAAATAAAGTATCTCATAACTTTTTCATTCAATAATATTTCAAAGATTGAATCTATTCAAGTCTTAACTTGTGGTCTCATCTATGGGATGTTTTCTTAAAACTTATAATACTTTGAACAGTGGTAGTTCAAGTAGCTTTATAAATGATATAAGTGTGGTGAAGTATTGGTAACTTCATTCCTTGTTTTTACTTATATCTAGTAAGTAATTATCTTGCATATGATAGAGATTCTATTAAGTATCCATTTAGATACTTATATTATTGTTATCACTATATATATTATCTTGCGAGCTGTAAGGCTCACTCTTGCTTTATTTCTTCATCACACAACAACAGTTAGGAGAGATGGCCAGACTCCAGCAGACCCAGCGCAAGCGCGTGGGAAGCGTCCCGCGTCTTCCCGATGATGTTGTAGCTGCTATAGCTGCAGAGGTAGATCCATTGTAGTTCAGACCATCTACTTTTGAGAATCAAATTATGTATAATTATAACTTGTGGCAGATAATGGCAATTAACTGTAAATTATCAAGTAATCATTTTGGGTTGTAATAATTTTAAATTGTGGATTCAAAGACTTGTACTTATTTCAATTTCATCTCTGAGACTATAACGGGTTGTGGTGTGTGTTAGGGTGGGGTCACAGCATGAGGTTATTTATTATTAATTAAGTGAAGTGATATTGTGGAAAGAAAGACCGTGACAACCCGGATCCCCGACCCCGGATCTGGGGGTGTTACACTATGTAGGGGTTCTTTTATTGATCTTCTGAGATATTATTAGTACTCTATGTGGTATATAAGTGTATGTAAAGATCGTCAGAATCCAAATCCGAACACTTTGATTTTTCCCGAAAATCCACCAGATACCGAAAGAATTGAGTATAAGGTAACAGGATAAAAAGGATTTAAATTCAAGGATTATAAGAGAGGATCATAAAAGGAATATAATGTATTGAGAAAGGTTAAGGAAACCCAAGTAATAAGATCCCGTGTATGATCCCTCAAATGATAAACAAAAATGAAAGTTAAGCGAACCGTATAACAGATCAGCGGTCATTAGCCAAGTATTTAGAAGCTAATCAAAGAGGTTAGTGAGGATGATGTCATCAAACCAACAAGAAGAGGACAAGTGTGGGATGATGGCATAAGGGGATGACATGAGCATGACAAAAAGGGAAGGAAGTGTTGGTTGATTCTAAACCACACAAAATTCACCATGGTTAAAAGTTTTTAGGTCACACACACACTGTAGAGGGGGTGAATACAGTGTATAGTACACTCAAATCGAACTTTAAGATCTTAAGTAACAGAAAACAAACTTTATTGAAACAATAAACTCTGTTACAGTATGGAACTGTTACCTCTCAGTGATGAACAAATATCACGAGAGCTGCTAGGGTTATAAAGAATAATAACTTCGATAATGATAACACTTATAGTGTAAACCCTATGCCTGTGTTTATATACTACACAGTTACAAGATAATCGCTAATTGATATGGAATATAATTCTGCTTCCTAAAATATATCAATCAGATATCTTTTCTTCCAAGTATTCCATTCTTCACGGAATTCCTTCTTCATGCATATCTCTTCTTATGTTTATCTCGATCTTCTTTCCTTTAATCAGCTACTGTCCTTATCTGATTGTCCTTCAGCACTTAAGTTCTGATATCTATCTTCTGATGATTATCTCCTGATAATATAAGTACTGATATCCTTAAGTCCTGACTTCCAGTATAAGTACTGATCAACAGTTAAGTACTGATTTATCCTGTTCACGTAAGATCTGAAAGCTAAACATAAAACATATTAGCCATGACATTATCAAATATATCTAACAATCTCCCCCAACTTGTAAATTAACAAAATATACAAGTTTAACAGATATTTGATGATGTCAAAAACATTAAGTACAAATGCATGAGAAATAGACTAGATAACTACAACTTACAGTCCTTAAAGTTGTTATCAGAGTTAAAGTTTTTACCAATTTCAACTTCTGATAACAACTTCAATCTGTATAAATATCATAATTTAAGCAGTTGTAGATCTTCGACTTGGCTTCTTCATTTTCTGATCTCTCTGATGTTAGGAGTTGTTCTGAGATAGTTCTTCAACAAACATTTCTCAGCATATCTTAGTTCATCAATCATTCTCCTTTTCACACCTTTAAACTCTGCAGTATCTTCACCAGTTTGAAAGATTGCAGCTCTGAGATCATTAATCTTTGCTTTTCTTAACTCCTGATCTAGTCTTATGACATAAGCTTTGTCAGATTCAAGATTGAATTCAAGTCCCTTAATACCAAGATACGTTCTGATCTGTGCAGTATTAGGCTTCATATCAACAATATCACCATTATGATCTCTGTACTTTGGAACATATATGCTGTCAGACTTAACAGAATAAAGCCTTTTCTGTCTCTGAATCTGTTCTTTTAAGTAGTTTGCAGCAGTCTCTGTTATTCTGTCATCCACTTGAAGTAAGAAAAGTACATGCTCCAATTCTTCAAAATACTTCAAAGGAATGGCATTTTGTCTTATATGATAAACCCTACCATCTGTCATGAAATACAACATGATGTATTCTTTCAAGTAGGTATGGTAAACCATCTGTACAGATTCCAGTTGATTCAATCTCTCAGGAGTTGCTCCAATACCTGGTTCACTCAAGAAAGTTGGATCATTGGTAGTGTTGTGTACTCTTCTTTCATCAGCACTTCCCAATCCAGTTTTATCTCTAGCTTCCTTTCCAGTAACTACTCTTGCTTCAAAACCACTTGTAGTAGTCTTCAAAGATTGAGTCTATTTTGCTTTAGTGAATCCTGGTAGGAGTGTTTTAGTTCTATTTTCTGATATCAAGTTAACTTGAGCACTGTCAGAGGTTACTTGCTTCTTCTGAATATCAGAACTTACAATTTCTTGACTCTGAACAACTTGAGCCATGTCAGAGGTTGTTTTAAGAACTTTTCTTATAGTCAGAGCAAGATCATCTTTTCCATCAGTAATTTCTTCTTCCTCAGGAGGTACATAAGGCTTGATAGGTTCACCAACCTTTTCTTTATCCTTGGATCTTGGATCTATCTGTGGTTGTGATCTAGCCAAAGTTGCTTCAGTATGTATCCTTTCTTTGATCACAATGCCTTTAGGTTTTGGAAGTAACTTTTTACCAGAAGCTTCAGATTTAGATGTGACTTTCTCTGATTTAAGTCGGGCTTCTTCTTCCTTTAAACTTTCCATGTCCATCCCTGGATTTTCTTGAAGAAATAACTGTCTTGACATTTCCTCATCAAGATCTAGAAGTTCATCAGAACTTATCCTTTTACCAGCAGCAGAACTTATTCTTTTCCCAGTATCAGAACTTGTTCTGTGACTAGCTTGTCTTGATGTAAACCTTCTACCTTGACTATGACCACTACCCATTCCAGAGGTTCCTTGGTCATCTTTTCCATCATCCTTTCCTTGCAGTGTCTTGTTGGTTTTGCATTTGGACTTAATTACCTTCTCCCCCTTTTTGGCATCAGCAGGTAATAAAAGAGAGATAAGTAGTTCCACTGAGGTCTGGATTTCAGTAAGTTGCGATTGCTGAGAAGCTTGATTTGTCAGAATTTGATCAATCTGAGCTTGTTGCTTCTCTTGAGTTTTCTCAATATAAGCAACCCTGTCAATGGTAGGTTGGAAGAACTTTTTCTTATCAATTTTCCAAACTTGTTCCTGTTTGATAAAGTTCTCCTGAATCTTGTGTAGCTCTGCATGAGTATTGGAATGAAGACCTTGTAGATGTTTAGTACTCAATGTAGTGACTCTAAGCTGGGTTTTAAAATCATCAGAATTTAACATTTCATCAGCTTTAGTCAAGTGCTCAGCAAGATGTAAAGCATTTGGAACACATGAAACTGAGTTCCATTCCTTAGTCCACTCCTGACCTGCAGGAGTTTCACTCCAAGGTACTGGTGCATCCCTGATAACAAACTCCTTTACCAGTTCAGACTTAGGAAGAGTCGGTGGAGGAGTATGTCCTGAAGGACCTGCTTCATCAGCATCTACAGTTGTAGCAGCTTCACCAGTATCTCCAACATTTGCAGCATCAGAACTTAAAGAATTAGTATCTTCTGATAAGACAACCGTGTGAGTAGCAATGGAGGCTTCAGCATCCTCTAAGTACTGATCTGATACTAAGTTCTGATTAACAACCATATCCTGATGCTCACCTAAAATCTGATCATCAGCATCTTGATGTAGAGAAGGTGCTGTTGATAACTCTGGAGTTTGAACAGCATCAATAACAGGTGTTGTAGAAGTATTATTTGCTGTTGGAGCTTCTAAGAAAAGTATTTCAGGCACAACCAGGTTCTGAATATCAATTTCAGCACTTGTGCCTGGATCAACAAGAGACACAGATGGTGAGTTAGCCTTGTCAGATACAGCTTCCTGAGATAGAGTTGATGGAGAAGAAGTGACTGGAGCAAATTCCTTGTCTTGTGAGAACAGAGATTCCTGATCCCCTTCCTTAGCTGCTTCCTCCTCATCATCTGAAACTGGCCTTTGTGCCCTCTGTTTCTTGTACTTCCTTGTTGATTTGGATTCCTTGGGAGTTTCAGGAACTATCATGCGTCTAAGCCTCTTGAGAAGCCTAGAACCCCCAATTGCAGAATCCTTCTGAGAAGTTGCGTTCTCAGCTTCAACCACAACAGGTTCTGAAGAAGGAATCTGTTCCTCAGAATCTGATTCATCTCTCAAAGTAAATCTCCTCCTCTTTTGAGGTGTTTGAGGAACAGTCTTTGTTCTCTTTGGCTTAGAGGATGTAGGCTTCACAGTAGGTGCTGAAGAAGAAGGTTGAGCAGTCTGTGAAGTGAAGAGATAGGATTTGAGATAAGTTCTGAGGGTAGGTTGAGTAGAATGAGAGGTAGGTAGTGAGGTTGATGGATTTTGGTTATGGTGAGTTGGTTGAACATTTGAGTAAACAGATTTGTAAGTAGCAGGATCAGCATTTACCAGAATCTGTTTCACAGACTGAGGAATCTGTAATTGTCTCACCATTGATTTCTTTGTGTCAGCATTTATCAGGTCATTAAAGTACCTTTTTGCAACCTTAAAAGGTGGGGTTTGAGTGCTGACTAACTGGGGTTCAGCAGTACAATACGTATAAATAAGTTGACAGAATCTAGCAAAATAAACAACATCTCGATCCTCTGTCATCCTATCCCCAATAAAACCAATTATTCCAGTTGCAAAATCAAAATGAGTTTGATGGATAATAGCATACCCTATGTGCTGACTCAGAATTGGGATAACATCAAAATTTGAACATTTGTTCCCAAAAGCTTTGGTGATACAATCAAAGAAGAAACTCCATTCTCTTCTGATATTAGCCCGTTTCAACTGTCCAAGTTTCGTCAGACTCTTTTCATATCCCAATTCAGCCATTAACTCCCGAAGGGCTGAGTCCTCTGGAACTGAGAAAGTACAATCCTCAGGAAGATGTAAAGCCCTGCGTACTGTACCAGGAGTGACTACAAAAGATGAATCACCCACTTGGAAGATAATACTGGGAGTTCCACGGTTACCACCATCATCAAAAATGCCAGTCCTCCAGAACCTCAGAACTTGTTGACTTGAAAATAATTCAGGCTGAGTTAAGGCGTACCCAACCTCACTATGTGCAAGAAGATCTTGCACAAAGTGCAATTCAGATGGAGCTTCAGCATGATCAAGAATTGCAGCATAGTTATTTGGAACAAACTTTGCTCCATCAATGATTAAATCCTTTGGTGCCATGAAAAAATTGAGAATTAAGAATGCCTGATAGTTGTTTGATATAATGTCTGTAGGAAAACAACGGAAAAAGTAAAGTGAAGGAGAGTAAAAGTAAGAAGAGAGATAAAAGATGAAGAAATTAAAAAGATTACAGAAATCTTCTCTCTGCTGTACTTATACAAAAAAAAATATTACCGTTGGACACCTGTCAGACATGCAGTAATAATGGATAGTTACTGGGCTCGAGAAAACATGAATGATTACTTACCCAGTTGCCTTGTTTCAAGGAAAAACCGTTCCTTTAATCAAGAGAAACAGTTTTAATTCAAAATTTAAACCGTTAGCACTGATTGAATTATTTTTCACTGCAACATTAATATTCTGAAAATAAATCATGTTAAAAATGACCGAGATAATTTCGATGAATAAGTGCGGACAGAGAATCAGAACTTAAATAAAAGCATAATTTAAATGGTCATCAGAATATCAATCAGGATTTATCAACACAAGATAAAATAACTCAGAGACAAAATCTTGAAGTAAAAACAATTTTCATTAATATATCAAGTCAATACATTTATGAAATGGAAATGACATCAGTACTTATACAAGATTTTCCCTAAGCTTCTAATCCTAACGTCAACAGCTTTAGTCCTAGCTAAGAAGCCTGACAAAGCTGATGATGAAGAAGAACAGGAAGAAGATGAGATTAAGTCATCTTCCTCTTCCTATCTTCGATGAACAAGATGGCGAGTCGTATGATTCGCTCTTGCTGACGGATACGACGAAGGTGAAGGTCTCTTCGAACGGCCACCAGATCACGTTTGATAACCTCTGGAAATTGAATCCAGAGATTGTGAGGGATGTTGGTGATAGGGTAGGGAGTTGGAATTCCATTCAAAAAGACATGCACAGTCTCATCACCGTAATTGTAGAACCAGCCAAATTCAGCCATTTGTGATAGAAAAAGAAAAACAAGACTGAATTTGTGATAAAAGTGTGATGAGAAGACTAATGTGAAGTGGTTGCTTATATAGGCAAGAGAATGCCAAGAGACGCAAAGATATTTAATGCTGACAGGTAGAATTAATTCTACCTCGTCTCCCTAGACTTTGAAAAAGAATAATAGTCATTGGAAAGAGGAAGCATGGTCTAGACCGCACAAAACACAAGAAACAGTGGTCTGTTCAAGTACAAATACCATTAATCCTAATCACAGTGACTATTAATCTTCCACTTCAACATATTCGAGTACAAACTGAGACTGTTATCAAATTTTATTCAAAGATAAGCCAAGTAAAGGATTAGACTGAGAAATCAGAACTTAGACCTATACCAGAACTTAACAGTCATCAGAACATAATTTCTTAACTCGAAAAAGGAATGCCTATCTTAGTAAATACTCATACAAGTTCTGAGTTATGGACGTCAGTACTTAATCATCAGAACGTGTAACTTAGAACTTATCCTCAGAATTTGTGCAATAATGACACATTGACTGTTTTATCTAAAATAACATAGACCACCACAGAAATTTTCATCATTCAGATGGAGTGATTAGTGTGTGCATTAAGCTAAAAACAGACAAAGAGTAAATTCTGATTCACTGCAGTACATCTTAGAAATAAGGCATAACTAAAATTTTGCTAAAGATCTGTCATTATCCTGAAACTGACTGAAGAATGAGTTTATGCTTGAGTCCACCTCAACTATTTTGTGCTAATTTTATGCATCTTTTGAAATTCTATTTTACAGTGGCTTCTCAGTGTAAGTGAGTCACGACTGTTTATCAGAATTTATGCTATTTTCAGAGTATTTCTCCAGTAATCATAGAGTGTGAAAAGTCACCAAGAAAATATTTTGCTTTTCTGATGCATATTTACTTAATACCAGCAATGCACTTGGGTCGTCCCTTCCACATTTTACTCTAGATCTCAAAGGAGTACCTGATTTTAATCTTTGATCTTTTTGCTTTTGCTTTTGATAAGAGAGGTCTATCAGCACTTAGTACATTCAGCAGTTTTACTAGTATCAGAAATTAACAGATGAGTAGCATTATTCTAATTTGTGACTTAGTAATAAGATATACAAAGTGAACTTAACTAAGCTCAATTATCAGAATTTGCTAGTGTCATAAGTTTTCCACTGAAATAATTACTTCTTCCATGGAATCATTTATTTATTGAAGACTACTAGGTCAGTATCTAGCACAGTTATCCTCATAGGATTGAATAGGTACTAGAACAGACATATCACTTATCAGAGTTTAGAAACATATATCAGACAACAGTCAGTACTTAAAGACATTTATCAATTAAGCACAGAATACACAATGAGATGAATTCTGTAAATACTGAGCATAAAGTCTGATAAAACAGAACAAGTCTAAGCAGATTTAGAGAAGGAACTTGAAACCATTCCAAGTTCATTTACCAATCTTGTAAAAGTAGCTTCACATAATGGTTTTGTGAAGATAACTGCCAACTGTTGATCTGTGGGAACAAAATGCAATTCCACTGTACCTTCATCCACATGTTCCCTGATGAAGTGGTACCTGATGCTGATGTGCTTTGTCATTGAGTGTTGAACTGGATTACCTGTCATAGCAATAGCACTTTGATTATCACAGTAAATAGGGATTTTGAAATATGTTAACCCATAATCCAGTAACTGATTCTTCATCCAAAGAATCTGTGCACAACAGCTTCCTGCAGCAATATACTCTGCTTCTGCAGTTGATGTGGAAATTGACTTTTGTTTCTTGCTATACCAAGAAACCAATCTGCCTCCAAGAAATTGGCAGCTTCCACTTGTGCTTTTCCTGTCAATTTTGCCACCTGCAAAATCTGCATCTGAGTAACCTATTAGTTTAAAATCTGATTCTCTAGGATACCATAATCCCAGAGCAGCTGTTCCTTTAAGATACTTAAAGATTCTTTTTACAGCTGTTAAGTGAGGTTCTCTTGGATCTGCTTGAAATCTTGCACAAAGACAGGTATCATACATGATATCAGGTCTACTAGCAGTTAGATAGAGTAGAGAGCCAATCATACCTCTGTAGTCAGTAATATCTACTGATTTACCGGTATCCTTATCCAGTTTTGTTGCAGTGGCCATTGGAGTGGATGCACTTGAACAATCTTGCATTCCAAATTTCTTTAGCAAGTTTCTGGTGTACTTGGTTTGACAAATAAAAGTGCCTTCCTCATTCTGCTTGACTTGAAGGCCGAGAAAATAGCTAAGTTCCCCCATCATACTCATCTGATATCTTGACTGCATAAGTTTGGCAAACTTCTTGCAAAGTTTGTCATTTGTAGATCCAAAAATGATATCATCAACATAAATCTGGACCAGAAGTAAGTCCTTTCCATGGTTGAGGTAGAACAGTGTTTTGTCTGTTGTCCCTCTGTTGAATCCACTTTCCAGAAGAAACTGAGCTAAAGTCTCATACCATGCTCTAGGAGCTTGCTTAAGTCCATAAAGTGCTTTGTCAAGTCTGTAGACATAATCTGGATGTTTGGTATCTATAAAACCTGGAGGTTGTTCAACATAAACCTCCTCCTCCAATTCTCCATTGAGAAAAGCACTTTTCACATCCATTTGAAAGACAATAAACTTTTTGTGAGCAGCATAAGCCAAAAATATCCTTATGGCTTCTAACCTAGCAACTGGTGCAAATGTTTCATCATAATCAATTCCCTCCTATTGAGAATATCCTTTCGCAACCAGCCTTGCCTTATTCCTTGTAATTATGCCATCACTGTCAGTTTTGTTTCTGAATACCCACTTTGTACCAACAACAGATCTATTCTTTGGTCTTGGTACTAGGGTCCAGACTTTGTTTCTTTCAAATTCATTCAACTCTTCCTGCATTGCTTGCACCCAATCAGCATCTTGAAGAGCTTCTTCCACTTTCTTTGGCTCAGTCTGAGAGAGAAAATAATTGTAAAGACACTCATTTGAAGTACCTATTCTAGTTCTGACACCTGCATCAGGATTTCCAATTATCAAATCAGGTGTATGTGATTTTGTCCACTTCCTTGCAGATGGAAGGTTTTCTCTAGAACTGGATGCTCCCCCATGATCCATGCTATCTTCATTTTCATTTTCTGATGCTCCCCTGAAACTATGCTTTCTGAGTTGGATTCTTCAGTATTTAGATTTTCAGTACTATCAGAACTTGGCTTATCAGAACTTGACGAATCAGAACTTGAAGAGCCAGATGTATGTTCGAATGTTTCTTGAGATTTGGTAGGATTTTGAGTATGCTCCCCCTGCATAGGAACATCTTCATTTAACGTAGTCACCACAGTTTCAATAACATCAGAGTTTAATCCATCAGAGTTTGCAGTATCAGGACTTAGACTGTCAGGATTTTCAGTATCAGAATATGAGTCTTCATTTTCAAATCTCAGCTGATCATGGTCAACGAAATCTTTAAGACCAGTGATCTTCTTGTCATCAAAAGAGACATTGATAGATTCCATGACCACTTTTGTTCTCAAATTATAGACTCTGAAGGCTTTTGTGGAAAGTGGATATCCAACAAAGATTCCTTCATCAGCTTTTAGATCAAACTTTGATAGCTGTTCAGGATGAGTCTTGAGAACAAAACACTTGCATCCAAATACATGAAAATATTTCAGATTTGGCTTCTTTTTCTTCACCATCTCATATGGTGTTTTTCCATGCTTGTTAATGAGTGTTGCATTTTGAGTAAAACAAGCAGTCTGCACAACTTCAGCCCAGAAATAGGTTGGAAGCCTTGCTTCTTCAAGCATTGTACGTGCAGCTTCAACGAGAGTTCTATTCTTCCTTTCAACAACTCCATTTTGCTGTGGAGTTCCAGGAGCAGAAAATTCCTGCTTTATTCCATGGCTTTTGCAGAACTCTTCCATTATCAAATTCTTGAACTCAGTGCCATTATCACTCCTTAAAATTTTCACAGAATCTTTGACCATTTTATCCAGCTATTTGACATGATCAATCAAGATAGATGCAGTTTCACTTTTTGTATGCAAGAAATACACCCATGTGTATCTGGTGAACTCATCCACTATGACCAACGCATACTTCTTCTTTGCAATAGACATGACATTTACTGGACCAAATAGATCAACATGTATAAGATGATAAGGCTCAAGAATTGATGATTCAGTCTTGCTCTTGAATGAAGATTTTCTTTGTTTGGCTTTCTGACATGAATCACAAAGACCATCAGGAGCAAATACTGTGTTTGGCAATCCTCTCACAAGATCTTTCTTGACCAGTTCATTTATATTGTTGAAATTTAAATGAGAGAGTTTCTTATGCCAATTCCAGCTTTCTTCAATTGATGCTCTACTTAACAGACAGATTGCAGAGCCATCAGTACTTGTTGAAAGCTTAGCTTCATAAATGTTACCACGTCTGTATCCTTTCAGAACAACTTTGCCTTTAGATTTACTCACAACTTCACAGTGTTCTTCAAAGAAATCAACATGATAACCTCTGTCACAGATTTGACTTATACTCAGTAGGTTGTGTTTAAGTCCTGAGACCAGAGCTACTTCTTTAATGATGACATTCCCAAGATTGATATTGCCATATCCCAATGTTTTTCCAATGTTGCCATCTCCATAAGAAACACTTGGGCCAGCTTTCTCCACAAAGTCTGATAGCAGGGCCTTATTTCCAGTCATATGACCTGAACATCCACTGTCCAGACCTAGAATATTTTTCATGTTGCCCTGCAATCACAAAGACCACTAATTATTAGTTTTAAGGACCCAGACTTGCTTGGATCCTTTGGCCTTATTAAGTTTGTTAACATTTGCAGCGGATTTAGCATCAGAGTTTATGTTAACATTTTTCTTATCAGAATTTACATTATCAGACTTTGAATCAGAATTTACACTAGAAGGAACAATGGAAACTTTCTTCAAAGAAGGTTTTATTTGATAATAATCATAGTACAAACTATGATATTCCTTACAAGTATAAATGGAATGCCATAAACTACCACAATGAAAACAAGGATTTTGTGGTTTGTATCTAACTGACTGACTCTTAACTCCTGATTTTGAAGGTAAGGAGTTAATATTCTTATTTTTCCTGTAAAAAGAAGCCAGATGGTTAGAACTTCCACAGTTATGACATGTTTTCCTAGGAGCATCAGGAACAGGTTTATAATCATTGCTTTTATTCACACCTTCCTTTCCATTCCTATTTTTCCTAGGTGATTTTACCTTGTTTGCATTCTTGACATCTTTCAGCTTATGCTTAAGCTGCTTCTTTGTCATTAAGCCTATGTTTACTTCAGCTGTCTTTTCCTGTTTTAGTTTGTCAGAAGTTAATTCCTCTTTAACTTCTGATTTCTCATTATCAGACTTTACAGTTACAAACTTAACAGGTTTTAACTTTGGCTTTTGCTTAACAACAGGCTTAATTTCTTCAGTTCCTTTATCATTCTTATTCTCTCCATAACCTAAGCCCTCTTTCCAATTTTCACTACTTAGCAAATTTTGAGTTGTTCTGCTAGAGTTAGTCCAAGTCCTGATTATCTCTCTTTCCTTTTCTAACTCAGTTTTTAGAGATTCATTCATTTTTAGCACTTCATCCCTAACATAAAAAGCATCATCTCTATCCTTCTGAGTTTGATGGAATATAACTAACTCTTTTTCTAAGAAATCATTTCTTTTCTTAAAAGCAAGATTTTCAGAAGTTAATCTTTCACATGTTAAGGTTTGATCTCTATAACTAAAAAACATGGTTTTAAGATATCTTCTCAACTCATTAATATCATCAGTATGAAAAGCATAAGTAGTCTGAGGTACCTTTGTTTCAGCAGCTTCAGAACTGCTCTCAGCACTTTCTTTATCAGCATTTGCCATCAATGCATAGCTCTCCTCACTTTCAGAGTCTGAAGTGTCTGTCCAGCTTTTCTGCTTTGTGACAAGAGCCTTGCCTCTGTCACCCTTTACCTTCTTGCAGTCAGGAGATATGTGGCCTTTCTCACCACAGTTATAGCATTTAACATTGGTGTAATCTCCTCTGTCAGACTTTCCTCCTCTGCCTTCAGATCTTCTGAAATTCTTCTTATCAGAACTTATGCTTTTTCTGGAAAACTTCTTTCCCTTCCTGAACTTCATGTATGCAATCTTGGTGATTCCTTTCACCATAAGAGCACACAGCTTCATCATCTCCTCATCAGCATCGGTCTCAGGCAAGCTTTCAGAATCTGAGTCATCATCACTCTCAGAACTTGATGACTCAGTATTAGACTTTATGAAAAGAGCTTTACCCTTGTCTTTCTTTGAGGAAGCTGCCTTGGGGAATTCTTCTTCAGCCTTAAGAGCGACTGTCCTTGACTTTCCTCCTTTCCTCTTGCTTCTTTGTTCCATCTCCAGCTCATGAGTCTTAAGCATTCCATAGATTTCGTCAAGAGTTGTTTCATCAAGATTGTAGTTGTCTCTTATTGTCGTTGCCTTCAAATCCCAGCATTCAGGAAGAGCTAACAGGAACTTAAGGTTTGAATCTTCAAGATCATACTCTTTATCAACCAATGACAAATCATTCAAAAGTTTGACAAATCTATCATATAAATCATTCAATGACTCATTAGTCTTTGAGTCAAAGTGTTCATACTCTTGAGTGAGTATTGTCTTCCTGTTCTTCTTAATTGTGTCAGTTCCCTGATACCTTGTTTCCAGAGCATCCCATATCTCCTTAGCAGTCTTGCAGTTGATTACCCTGTTTGACATTACATTATCAATGGCACTATGCAGTAAGTGTCGTACCTTAGCATCCTTAGCAATTGATGCTATGTCTTCGGCAGTATAATCACTCTTCTCCTTTGGTACGGTCATTGCTGCTTCACCTGCAACTGCAACAGCGAGTTTGGTTGGTTTGTGAGGACCTTCCTTGATTCTATCCAGGTATTCTGGATCTGTTGCTTCCAGGAACATGGTCATCCTTACCTTCCATATGGGATATTCAGATGGTCTAAGTATGGGGACTTTGATGGTCTCATACCGACTCTGAATTAGTGTCTTTGGTGGTTCCTCAGTTGTGGTAGGCTTAGTTGGAGTTTCTGTGTCCGACATGATTGTGTTTGGATCTTTAACTGTATGTAAGTTAACAGATAGGCTCTGATACCAATTGTTAGGTCACACACACACTGTAGAGGGGGTGAATACAGTGTATAGTACACTCAAATCGAACTTTAAGATCTTAAGTAACAGAAAACAAACTTTATTGAAACAATAAACTCTGTTACAGTATGGAACTGTTACCTCTCAGTGATGAACAAATATCACGAGAGCTGCTATGGTTATAAAGAATAATAACTTCGATAATGATAACACTTATAGTGTAAACCCTATGTCTGTGTTTATATACTACACAGTTACAAGATAATCTCTAATTGATATGGAATATAATTCTGCTTCCTAAAACATATCAATCAGATATCTTTTCTTCCAAGTATTCCATTCTTCACGGAATTCCTTCTTCATGCATATCTCTTCTTATGTTTATCTCGATCTTCTTTCCTTTAATCAGCTACTGTCCTTATCTGATTGTCCTTCAGCACTTAAGTTCTAATATCTATCTTCTGATGATTATCTCCTGATAATATAAGTACTGATATCCTTAAGTCCTGACTTCCAGTATAAGTACTGATCAACAGTTAAGTACTGATTTATCCTGTTCACGTAAGATCTGAAAGCTAAACATAAAACATATTAGCCATGACATTATCAAATATATCTAACAAAAGTAATTAATCAAAACAAAATCAACCAACCAAGGCAAGCAAAACAAATCACAAAAACACAACTTGACTTCTTTTTTTTTTCTTCTTGAAGCTCTCGGCCTCTTTCTTAAGAAATGGGAAGTCCAAGCTCCTCCACTTGCTAATTTACAAGGTAATTATCCTAGCTTCTCCTAGTTAAGTTACATACTTCCTAGGAATCTTAGCTTCAAAATCCTTTCCTAGCATTTCCTATAAATCATTCAAGAAGATGGTGAATAGTACTTTCTTGAAATTAATTTTTGTGTTCTTGATTTCTTTGAAAGATCAAGCTTGTAGGAGGTTAGATTAAGGCTTCCATGGGCATTCCAAGGATCTTTCATGGATTAAAAGCTTCAAGGAACGTATAACTCTTCATTATCTTAGCATTTAGTTGTTTGGTATAAATGATTATGATGATGGAATGAGAGATTAAGTGTAGTAGTTGTTTTGTCATGTTGAGATCTTAGTTGTTAAGTGCTTTTGTTGATTTTGGAGTTAAAGAGTAGCACTAGCTGTTCTTGATGATTCATGGTATGATTTGGGCTTGGTTTAAATGGTTTAAAGTGGTTGATGAGTGATATTGTCATATGGTTGTATGGGGATTGATTGGTGATGGTTTGGTGTTGAATTGGTTTGGTAAAATTTTGGGAAATCGCGTAAATATAGCCGTCGTAATGCCCGATTTACCTTAGACTACTTTTGTTCTTAACATCCGGACCCGTGAACTCACTGTTAGGTTTTGACCATTGCCATGATTAGATAGTTCATGTTATGAGCTTCATTTTGATATGTGGTTCGCTTGAATCCGATGTACGGTTTAGGAGAAACGACCGTTTTAAGTAACGGCATTTCGCGACCGAACCATTACCCCTCGCCTTACTTTGAAACCTTGGTTAAGGCCCTTAAATGACTAATTGGAGTATAAAACAATTATGTAAAGTGGATTAGGAAGTTGGGAGGGTAATCGCGAAAGAATCGCCTTAAAACTCTTAATGGTTAATTTATTAAAAATGGTGGAGCCGAGGGTACTCGAGCGACTTAAGTGAATCGTTAAACGCGAAAGCGAACGTTAGGGGTCTAATTGGTTAAAGTCTAGTTTCTTAAGCGACCGGGGATTAATTCCGACTTATGTTGTTGTTCATAGGTTATCGGACCCACTCTAAGCTTAAGTCTATCCGGGAACACTCAGACAAGTTTTCTACCCGTTATACTGTTGTTGTGATGTATATATGTATATGCATTATCTTGTGATAAATGCATGATTGTTATTAGCAAATCTTGCGATATATTGGAGCATGTTGATATGGTATATATGCATGCTTGTTTCGTAATCTTGATATCTAATTGTTGATTCAAATGCTTATAAGTTGCATAATACCTATGCTAGAGATAAGCAGTAGTTGCGTATACCCTTAGTATAGGAGACCCAAAGGTGAACATTTTCTAAACCGGGAGTCGATGTTCCCGAGTATAATATATATATATATATATATATATATATTAATATATATATATATTGATATAGTTTTTCAAAACTATTAATCGAATAAGGTTTATTCGATAACTTTATTTTATTAATGAATATTATTTTGAATATTCATTCGAGGACTTATGACTCCGCTTACTTTATTTAATGAATATTATTTTTGAATATTCATTCAAGGACTTATGACTCTGTTTATTTTATTTAATGAATATTATTTTTGAATATTCATTCGAGGACTTATGACTCCGTTTATTTTATTTAATGAATATTATTTTGAATATTCATTCGAGGGCTTATGACTCCACTTATTTTGTTAAATAATATTCTTTATTTTATTAAAGAATAATGTTTCGATAATCAAACTTATTTTCGATTATTCAAATAAAGATCGTACTTTCGTATAAGTATATCTTTGGTTGTATATTATTCATTTCAAGTATGAGTTTTAAAACTTCTGCCTCAATTATTTTTATAAGGATTATCCTTATGGGAATATTATTTAAATAATAATATTCAGATATTTTCTAACATATCGGGACTGATTTATTTTATTAAATCAGCATTACTCCAAACAGTCTTAAAAATGTTTTCGAGTCTTCAAAATGATTTTAAATGTTAGAGCGGATCCCAAAACTCATTTTTATATTTAAGATCTTCCTTTCAAAGGGGATTTAAATACTCGCTCAAAACCTGAGGGATCCGGCTCTGTGGTGTATTTTATATTCGCAACGAGGTTTCTGTTTTGATAAATAATTGATTACTTACCCAACGTTCGGGAAGTAAGTCCATCTATTGAGTCGGCATAAGCAACATGGGCTCAGTGGGCGTCCATGAAAGTGTAAGTGGCTCAGTGGGAGTCCATCAAATGCGTAAGTGGCTGAGTGGCAGTCCAACATAAGGTTCTATTACGGCCAGGGTGATGACCAGTGGGGAATTCGTCCATCTACTAGTAGAAAAGGTTACTTATTGGTATCTTTGCCTGATCAACAAGATATCAGGTTTATGCCAAGGTTTTCTCCTTTCCAAAATTCATTGGATATTGTAACTCTATTTATAATTTTCATAACAGAGGTTTTCAAGGAGTGTATGAAATATATATATATAGGTGTATATATATCGGGACTTAATGAAGTATCTCGTAACTTCATTTCTTTCAAATGATATTTCAAAGATTGAATCTATTCAAGTCTTATCTTGTAGTCTCATCAGTGTGATGAACTTTTGAAACTAATTATAACTTGAACGGTGGTAGTTCAAGTAGTATTCGGAAAAGATATAAGTATATTGGAGTATCTTGTAACTTCATCTTTTGAACTTATATCTAGTAAATGATTATCTTATGCATGTCAAAGATTTTCAGAAAAAAGTTGAGACAAGGTTAGATATATGAGATCACCTTGCAACAATATTTTTATACAGTTATAAACTGGAACTCTGTGTATATTATACATGTCAGAGGATTTCAAAGATTGTGAAAAGTATATATGTATGTATATACTGAATATTTTGCGACTTGGTCGCGTTAAGATATCAACTTGGTTCATTTGTTTTTGACCAAGACTTTCATGAGTACTATGAGAATGCTCATATATTGTTAATTATTATACATATTATTTCGGTGGGCTTGTTGCTCACCCTTGCTTTCTTCTCTCATCACACAACAACAGATAGACAAGATGAACAGGATCAAGCTCCCAATTCGTGAGCGGTTAGGAAACGTTCCGCAGTTTCCTGTAGGCGTTGATGCCGTTGTAGCTGAGGTAGGAGCTACCAGTAGGCTAGGCTTTCAACTTTTGTTGTGCCAGACTTATAAATATTTATGAATTATAATAATGGCAAGGAATATGTAAATTATTCAGAAACCCTCTTTAAGGTGTAATGGTTTATAATTGTGGAATAAAATGACTTGTGTTATTTTTGGTATTCATCTCTGAGACTATAACTTGTGGTGTGTGTGTTTATTGTGGGGTCACAGTACGGAGTAGTTGATTGTTTATTAAGATTGGGTGTTATTAAAAGAAATGGAACTCGTGATAACCCGGATCCCCGACCCCGGATTTGGGGGTGTTACAGACTCTTAACTCCTGATTTAGGAGGTAAAGAATTTATATCCTTATTCTTCGTACAAAAAGAAGAAAGATGATTAGTGTTTCCACAGTTATTGGATTTCTTTCTAGGAGCATTAGGAACAGACTTATAATTATTGCTTTTGTTCACACCTTCCTTTCCAATCCTATTTTTCCTAGGTGGCTTTACCTTGTTTACATCCTTAATCTCTTTCAGCTTGTACTTAAGTTGCTTCTTTGTCATTAAGCCTATGTTAACTTCAGCTGGTTTATCCTGTTTTAATTTGTCAGAAGTTGACTCTGCCTTAACTTCTGTATCATTATCTTTCATCTTTTCAGAATCAGACTTTACAGTTTTAGCTATAAACTTAACATAATTTACCTTTGGCTTATTAGTCTGTTTAACAATAATTGGCTTAATTTTTTTAGTTCCTGTTTCACTTTTATCATCTCCATAACCTAAGCCCTCTTTCCAGTTTCCACTACTTAGTAAATTCTGAGTTGTTCTGCCAGAGTTAGTCCAAGTCCTGATAATCTCTCTTTCCTGTTCTAACTCAGTTTTTAGAGATTGATTCAATTTTAACACTTCATCTTTAACATAAATGGCATCATCTCTTTCTTTCTGAGTTTGATGGAACATAACTAACTCTTTTTCTAAATAGTCATTCCTTTTCTTAAAAGCCAGATTTTCAGAAGTTAACCTATCACATGTTAAAGTCTGATCTCTATAGCTAATGAATATGGTTTTAAGATAAGATCTCAATTCAGTAATATCATTAGTATGAAAAGCATAAGTTGTTTGAGGTACTTTTAACTCAGCAGCTTCAGAACTACTATCAGCATTTGCCATCAAGGCATAGTTCACCTCATGTTCAGAATCTGAAGTGTCTGTCCAGCTTTTCTTCTTTGTGACAAGTGCCTTGCCTTTGTCACCTTTTCCTTTCTTGCAATCAGGAGATATGTGGCCTTTCTCACCATAATTGTAGCATTTAACATTTTAGTAATCTCCTCTGTCAGACTTTCCTGCTTTGCCTTAAGATTTTCTGAATCCCTTCATATCAGAACTTCCACTTTTCCTGGAAAACTTCTTTCCCTTTCTGAATTTTCTAGTAAGCTATCTTTGTGATGCCCTTCACCATAAGAGCACACAATCTCATCATCTCTTCATCAGCATCCATCTCAGATAGACTTTTAGTTTGTGAATCCTCATCATCATCATCAGAACTTGATGAGTCTGAATCAGACTTTGTGATGAGAGCCTTTGCTTTGCCTTTCTTTGAGGTAGCCACTTTGGGAGATTCCTCCTCAGCCTTAAGAGCAACTGTTCTTGACTTTCTCCCATGTCTCTTGCTTCTTTGATGCATCTCAAGTTCATGAGTTTTGAGCATACCATAAATTTCATCAAGAGTAGTTTCATCAAGAGCAAAGTTGTCTCTTATAGTTGTTGCCTTCAAATCCCAACTTTCAGGAAGAGCTAAAAGGAATTCAAGATTAGTATCTTCAAGATCATATTCCTTATCCACCAGTGACAGATTATTCAAGAGTTTGACAAATCTGTCATATAAACTAGTTAATGACTCATCAGGTTTGGAGTCAAAGTGCTCATACTCTTGAGTGAGTATAGTCCTCCTGTTCTTCTTAATTGAATCAGTTCCCTGGCATCTTGTCTCCAAGGCATCCCATATCTCCTTTGCAATCTTGCAGTTAATTACCCTGTTTGACATGACATTATCAATGGCACTATGCAGCAAATGCCTTACCTTTGCATCCTTGGAAATAGATGAGATATCTTCAGCTGTATATCCACTTTTCTCCTTTGGTACAGTCATTGCTGGCTGATCTGCAACTACAACAGAGAGCTTGGTTGGCTTATGTGGTCCTTTGTAAGAACCCAAATTTTTGACATCGGTAAAAGACCTTTATGAATAGTAATATAATAACTTGAATTTTTGAGACCTTGTAAAACGTTTAATGAATAGTAACCCTAACGGACGGGAAAGCCTTTTGAGCCCACACTATGTAGTGCATGAGAAAATGAGTTTCGGAGTTGATATTACGATTATACGTACCAAATGAGTGTATGTAAACACTATTAGTTTTCGAAGAAAACGTACTTTAAAAAATGACCGTATTTATGACTCATCGAGGATTACGGGAATCACAATATAATTACGAGATTATAACCCTACGGATTTATATTCAAGTATGATAATTCAAAATATAAGGAATAAATACGAAAGGAATTATGTCACGAACCATTTACGAGTAAGTATTACGAAAACGTTTAAGCAACCGAGCGAACACGTAAACGATTAAATAAACGTAACGCACTAACTAACCATGGTAAGAAAGTAACCATGGTTACTTTATCAAATAGTGAGCTAACCATAGGATGATCAATCAAGGTAGCCAAATAGTGTGCTAAGGAAGCTAACACATGTAGTTTAGCTTGTAAGCTAGCAAGCTACTTGGATTTTGTCCCCAAGATTTGCAACAAGGAATAAACCTAGAATGCTATACTAGGAAGAATAAAAATCAAGTGGAAGATATCACCACCCCATTTCCTAGAAGCACCCAAGGAAGCAAGCATAAATACCCCCCTTCCACATTGCTTCCATTCGGCAAAATCAAGAAAAGGGGAGAAATTCAAATTCAAAACTCAAAATCTAGCCATGATAAAATCATCCCATTAATTCTCAAGCTTCCTAACAATCAAACTAAGTTAAGAAAATTCTTTCATCTCTTTTTATCAAGGTTTGATGGGTGAAATAAAATCAAGAAAGTCACTAGTGAATAGCGTGAATAGTAACCCCTCTTTGGTTTCTTGATTTCAATGGTGGTTTTAGGTTCCAAAAACCATACCAAGAACTCCCAATACTCCACCATCATTAAGAACACATCTCAAGATTTCAAGAAAGGTAAAAATATTTGGCCTAAATTTATTTAAGATTCATTTTTAAGATCCATTTAGTATGTGGTAGTAAACCTAGTTTTAGAAGTGGTAGTGATGAAATCTTGATGTTTAAGTTAAGTAGATTTAAGGTTGATTGTTGTTGACTCAATAATATGATATTATTTAGAGGATTTTGTTTTTTGATGATGAAATGATGATTGTTGGTGGTTTTGTTAAGAGTTAGGGCGTAAAAGAAACCCCGATCGTAAACGTAACTCCGTTAAAACCAACGAATCGTAACTTTAAGTTTCTGCAGAAAGTCCCGAAGTTTTAAACTGTAGTTTCTTGAAACATAACCCTTGATTATGATAGAAAATGTTATAAGGATCATTTAGGCTCTTGAATCGCTTGATTCCGATTTACGGATCAAAAGTTATGGTCGTTTTACTAAAAGTGATTTACGCGACAAAAACTGATACGAATTATGAACTTTAAAAATATAAAGGATCGACTTAAATGTGTTCATAAATCATGAAATTTCTACAGAGAGTAAAATATTGAGTTTCCAAATTGAAATAAAAATTTCAATTAAAAATAATGATTTTTCAATTTTATAAAAATATCGGAGCCGAGACCGCGCGATTAGAAACCGTAGAATCCTTAAGCGGAGCCGACGGCGATTATAAGAATGAACCTAAAATACTTAGAAAAATGAAGCGACCATGATGTGAATAAAGACTTAAAGGGATAATAAGGTAGAATAAGTTGAGAGGGTGCATAATAAATAGCGCATGAGTGTGAGTCGACGTAAATTAGAACGGGACCTAACGAAATGAATTGTGTTTATGGTTATAGATTTCCGAGCGGAACCTAGAGCATCCTCCACCTCGAGATACCCAGGCAGGTTTCAAACCCTACCTTTTTAGAACTGTTGTGTTATGACTGCTTTTAAATACTACAATATATGCATGATAAATGTTTTACGACAATTTATAAATTATTTTATATTGAATCATAAGATATGATGATTTTGGTATAGTAAAGTACCGGATTCGAAACGATATATTTAGACCGAGGATTGGTCGGTGTAAGGTTATAAAAACCCGAAAGTATTCCGGAGTTGTTATATTTGAGAAATGTTAACGCTAGAAAGTAGCGTGACATGTATATTATAGACCGAGAGTCGTTCGGTATGTATATTATAGTAAATACCCGGGAATCGTCCCGAGGATGTTTTGGACGATCGAAAGTCCGTATTTATTTTATTCCAAAGGACTCGATGCCCACTTGCGAATTATTAAATACCTCAAATTTAATTAAAACAATTTCCAAAGATCATTTTCCCTGAACTATATTTAATCTCTCGAACAATGAATATTATTTCGGATATTCATTTTAAATAGGAGAAGTATACTCCAACAATTATTTGTTTTAAACTCGATTACTTATATCTACCAAAGATTACTTTAACTACTTAAACATAAATAAGTTGAGGAATATTGTTTCAATATTCTTTTAAAAGTCTAACTATTCGAGATTTAATTATTTATCGATTATCATTTAACTATTTATTATTTATTAAAGGGTTTATTTATGATTCAAAAATCATAGAACCTGATTTAAAATACTTTCTGATTTTCGGAAAATCATTCGAATAATTTCAAATCGTCGGAGAATATTATCCTGACTTATTGAATAGTTTGAATATGGTTTCAAGGAGAAACTTTTCCCCCTTATTTAGTTATTTGTTGACAACGGTCAACTCACATCCTTAGTACTTCCTCCGAAACTTTCGGAAGTACATATATATATATATAAAGTAAAGCTATGCCTATCAACAAGCAAAACGCTTGGGGGAACTTCGATGTGGTTCGAGTTCTCGAGATATGATAGGATTTCCTAAAGGACAAGGGAGGGGTAGGATCCAAGTACTTCGTGTATTGGATAGACTACTGGTACCGTGGGAGACGGTATAATATGTACCTAAGGACCTGCGAAGTGTGTGTATACCCGAAATGAGGACACATAGCCCGTATGCGGCAAGGTGATAACCGGGATACGAAGGTGTCGTCCTTCTACTAGTAGAAAAGGTTACTATTATCGTATCACGACTGATCATCGTATGCGATGGCTCCAACGAGTGTCCTATTCTTCCAATTGGAATTGTGATACAATACCGTAACCCAAGCCTAGGTGTTGGGTTTATTATTAAGGTATTCGCAGGATAATAAAATCCACTAAAGGATTGTTTTCATAAGAAGATATGTATCACCAAGGAAAACTATTTTTGAATAAAATGTAATTATCATATATGATGTTTTACGTGAGTTTATCATACAGTCATTTTCATACTGTACCTTATTATGCTGGGCATTATAGCTCACTCTTGCTTTCTTTTAAATGACACAACACAACAGATAACCAGTATGCCGGTGTGGGACTTAGTCGCTTGCAGTCATGGGGAGAATCCCTGGAAGCTTTGTCTCAGGTGAGCCAGAGTATCAGATAGGTAAAAGATATCAGTCGTAATTATTATAACTTCATGTAGAGGTTATGAATAATTATTTGAGATCCTGTAAAGTACATTTGAGTTTTAATAATAGATGATACTTGTTGTACGTCATTTCTAAGGCTATGACTTGTGAGTGTGTGAGATTAGGGGTCCGTGATATGGAATTATTGGATTATTGAGTTAATACAGGTTACACATGATTAAAGGATTGCGTGACGACCCAGATTCCTGACCCCGGATTTGGGGGCGTTACAGAAATGGTATCAGAGCATTAAGTTATAGTACTTAGAGACGAGAGTGTTAGGATTTTGTCTAGATGCGAGATTGTGTAAGAGCTCATATAGAGTCCATCATTAGACTACCGGATGTAGCCTAATGGGTAGGTGAGGATAAGTGTATATTTGAGGTATTAAAGCATGACTAATAGGACCATTGGAGATTATCAGAATGATGAGGAGAAAAATTAGAATCATATTTGATTTGGCAAGGATGTGGATGTAGAAGTTGGAGCCGAGTCTCCAGAGCATTTGGGGTAAAGGCGATATTACCAACACCATATGTAAATTTTGATAACACGAGCCTTGTTACTCGTAGTTCTTTATAGGCTGCCCATGAAGGGGCATTACATGTGAGAACCATAGAGTCTAATTATTAATATACAGTTGAGGTTATTAACCCAAACTAGTTAAAGGTGTCATTTTACCAAGAAGGATGTGAATATTGTATTAATCACGAATTCACCAGAGATTGTGTCCAATATACCCTTAAGGATATTTTCTATTGAGGAAGATTTGAATGTGATATAAGAATGTTAACGTAAGACGACTACACTACATGATATTATTAGTGTGCTTAATATGTAAGGTTATGATGGTTTAGCTTAGAGATCGAGAGCATCGAGAATTGATGGAATGACTACAATTGGATGGCGTAAGATTACAATGAGCGATAGTTCGATCTTAGAACCTTTTAAAAAGGATAGACCAGTGAGTCTAATACAGAATTCTTCGGTAGATATGATGTCAGAGGCGAGGTATATATACACGTAGACCTCTAATATATTCGGTAATGTGTGTTCAATTACACACACATGCCACTGAACTTATGGACTGCATTGAGATCCCTGAGAGATCTCTTTGATCTGTTCCCAGGGGGAACTGGCCACTTATAGTTAGTAACGAATGCGTATAGCAGGCAACTATCGGCTTAACAGATGTTTTTGGAATATTTCTGAGTAAGGTCTTCGAGGTAAAACACCGGAATAACAGATATACGTGCGGAAGTCAAGATTAGTAAGCGATTTTAAAATGATGAGAAAGAGATGCTAGCTGAAACATGGAATTACAAAGACGAAGAGGTGGTATCATCCTCAGGCGGATAATAAAGAGAGTTAGGATAATCAGTGAAATATTTTGGCACCTACTCACTGTCATGTTATTCCCTTCAAATTGTTGATCATTCGTATCGCCTTGATAAGTCATATAAGGCAATCCTTTTCGCCCCCTACTTTGAACTTCTGATGTGACCATATTGAATAGTCTTTCTCCGTATCAGGACTTGTTCAATTCTTTTAGTTAATCCATGAACTTTCATTCATAGATTATGATCTTCTTGTTCAACTCAGAGATATTTACACTTCATTTCAATTATCCAAGAGATTTTTTTTTATTATAAATTTTTCTCTCAAATTCATCGATGAATATTCATAATGAGTATCTTCATTTAATTCTTCTTTCATACTTACTCTTCTCAATCGAGGTTGTAAATATCTAACAAATTTTTAAAAACATGGATGATCTAATATCCATATATTCCTCGAGAATCCTTTTCTTTTAATCGTGATGAAATTATATATTGAACTTTGAAATTATAGTAAGGGTATCAATTTGGTATTGGTATTCTTTGAGAATATGACAAAGTATGTGAACGAGGACACCTCTGAGTGTACCCTTTTATTTGGCAAGAAATATTTGATAAGAGGCTATCGACTGTTCCGATGCCAAGACCACACGATTCAGAGTTATAATTGTCTTTCTCGGCCCAAAAATTGAAAACTCTTTATTTCAAAATCGTCATCTGGGTAGCCACAAATTTCTTCAGTGGTTACGATGCTGAGATTTTTTTAAACAAACTGAGATATGCTTAGTTGTATATATTCTCATGAATGACTAGTTAATGTACTAACTAGTCAAAATTTTAATTAATACGATGAAAGCCTAGCTAATCGTTCTAGCTAGTTGCTATGGGCCAAACCAATTAAGCTGACCATTTTCTTAGTCGGTTTATAATATTGCTTGATATGGACTAGTTATTATTTTTCTAAGATCCACTTCCAATCAATTTTTTTTATTTTACAGAGTGCATTATATATGCAAAAATTTAATTATTGATGAAATTTTCAAATATTGATTTAATTGAGACCTAACTAGGTCGCCCACTCAAACGAGAATTCATATTCAATTTTATGAAATATTTTGTTCATGAAATATTTTATTCTTTCATTTATATAAATATCCAATTAAAATCATAAAGTGATTGAAGAACAATATATTTCCTTATTTATTAATCATTGGATAAAATTTCTTCTTTCAAAATAGCACCTCTTTGAGACCTCAATGGTTAACCATTGGTTGAGGATATTATTCGATATTTCTTTCATTATTCGAAAAGAAAAGTATTCTTTCAATGGAAAAATCTTACAAGTATCATTCGTATTATGTTATTATTCAGCAATCATTGCTTTCAATGGATATTCTCCATAATATCACAATATAGAATTCTAAGGACAAGGAAGGATAATCCTTGTTATATTCTTCCTTCCAAGTTATAAATCTTCTGAGTGTTGCGACTCTTTTATTCAGAGCTCATTATTTGTTCAGATGTTAGATTTTGAAATCTTGTTAAGATTGTCTAAATTTCATCGATATCGTGAAAATCATTTTTCCAAGGCTAATTGCCTTCCCAACAAAGAAGAGGTATAATTGAGAACTGAGTGTTGTAATATGAGACTGAAAGCTCAGTGCTATGATGGTGCAATCAGAGCATCGTGATGAGTAAGTTGTTTTAAAAAGGGAATACCATGTTTAGTTATTATCATAAGTATCATTAATATGGTTATAGAAGAACAAAAATAGGGATACAACTTGATTAGTGAGGTACACTTCTATAAAACATTATCGGGAAAGGTGCTAATAAATTCGGGAAAAACCAAGCATGTATGAATTTGAGGAATAAGATTTTCAAGAATTGAAGACAAGGTTAGTAGCAATCCCATACTAGAATTACTCGATGATAAAAATAGGATGTTGCGTGAAGTCTAATGATATATCTACGCAGCTTAAGGACCGTGACATAAGGCTTTCTAAAAATAATATAGAATAATTGCGATAAGGATCGGACTGAAAGGGACAAGGAGTTTACTTATGAAAATTTTTTGGAATTTTTCTTTTACACTGAACACGAGATATAGGCTATAGTCAAATTGATCAAAGGCCATGATTGAGAAATCTATTATCATCAAGGAAAGGCCAATATGGTGGTCGACACTTTAAGTAGGAAAAGATATATTGAGGATGACAAATCTCAGAATAACTGATGAGAAGGATCGCATGAAAAAAACGTTTTATTACTTAACAAGAAGACTTAAAGATGCCTAAAAATGTAAACATATATTAGTCATGACAGAATATGAAAAAAGATGTCATTGAGTAGGTAAGTAAGTATTCGACATGGTTGAAAATGAAAACGGAAAGGCGAGGGTTAAAATTTTGGCAATTTCGACTTGTAGATGACCCAAATAGGAGTAAGAGTTAATTATAATAAATTTTGAAGGAGGATTATCAAGAACCAAGTTAGTCGTCATGCTATTTGAGGATTTTGAGTGATAGATTAAATAAGACCGCTTACTTAGTATGCAAATGATAGATGTCCACTCTACAAAATTGTTATGAACGCGAAAGAGATAATTGGGACTGAGAGACCCTGTGACGACTGCGCCACGCAAGGACCCGAGATTTAATTAACGGGACTATTTCCCAAGATATTTTGTGAAAAAGGACGGACGGAGGAATGACTTAGAGTTTTCAAATCGACAAGTAGAATGAGAGGACTATCCTGACCATTGAAGATACGTCTAGCGACTTACCTTTTATTTGGAACGGTTTGGGGAATCGCCTATTGTTGATAGATAATTCGTGTAGATGTACTTACCACGCTAGCAGATGAAAAATAGTCACCGATATCCCTTACGAAGGACAATGTGAAAGAATGAAGGATGTCATTGTCCGAGCTGATAGAAGGCAAAGAAGATCGTACACGCCCTACAAAGGCCACTGGTAGCAGATACCAATAAACGTGAATACGTCTAAAGCGCTAGCGAGAATAACAAGTATGACCCAGAAGGTATCGTAGTACTATAGAAATTATACAGGGAATGATTAAAGAAGTCCGACCGATGACGGAAGCTGAACGTTCCACGATCCTAAAATGTGTCAATCAATTGTGTATGAAATGGTGCTTCCTTCAAGATGGCAATAGGACGAGGATGTGCCTTACGTTACTACGGGAAGAAATGTTAAATCTAGTGCTAAGCGTGTAGCAAGAGATGAGCGTGTAGAAATGCAACGAGAACTTCTTACATGACTTAATCGACGGAGAGGCTGCGCCAAAATGGGAAAACGTTAAGGAATGAAACTCTAGCACTAGTAGGAGCGATGTAGGAGAAATGAATAAGTTGAAGGATGATTCCAAATACTAGAAGATGCGCTAATTGTCCATATTATCAATTTTAAGGGAGATGAAGTGACCAGTTGACGTTAATCGAATCACCGATAATAACGAGTTATCGTGTGGGCATTGGAACGGCTATAAAGCATGTACGAAAGAAAGAATCGTTCTCCCTTAGGATTGGGAAGGAGTTGGGAAGCGGAAGATACTTGGACCATCGTTGAGTCAACAGACCAAAGGAATTCCTAGAACTTATCAGAACCCGGCTAGTGGCAGCCCAGGACGAATAATAGAGATATGCGGACCAGGACTATAAAGACAGAAAGTACGAAGTAGCGGACCAAGTATTGTTGAAAGTACCTCCCGAGGAGGGAGTGATGAGATTCAGAAGGGAAAGAAATGTTGAACCCAAGATTTTTTGGACCAGTTGAAGAATTAAAGGACTAAGAAAGTTGACTTATAAATTAGCACCATCGTCGAACGGTCACCAAGTTTATAACGAGTACCACGAATCAAGGTTAGGAAATTTAACCGTCAAAACCAAACATATGATTTAAAATGAGCTAATAAACTCGTAGCCAGACTTAGCGTATGTCGAGTAATGTGTAGAGGTCATAAGACTACAAGGACGAGTACCCGGAAATATACGGGATGGGTGATTGGAAATTTTATGAAAAGATCAAATACTGCAAGGTCAACATGAGAACTCGAGGTTGTCATGCGAGAAGCATATCCCTACCTGTTTCTGAACTGATTCCGGGACGGAATCCTTTTAAGGGGGGAAGACTGTAAGAACCAAAATTTTTGACATCGGTAAAAGACCTTTATGAATAATAATATAATAACATGAATTTTTGAGACCTTGTAAAACGTTTAATGAATAGTAACCCTGACGGACAGGAAAAACTTTTGAGCCCACACTATGTAGTGCATGATAAAATGAGTTTCGGAGTTGATATTACGATTATACGTACCAAATGAGTGTATGTAAACGCTATTAGTTTTCGAAGAAAACAAACTTTGAAAAACTACCGTATTTATGACTCATCGAGGATTACGGGAATTACAATATAATTACGAGGTTAAAACCCTACGGATTTATATTCAAGTATGATAATTCAAAATATAAGGAATAAATACGAAAGGAATTACATCACGAACCATTTACGAGTAAGTATTACGAAAACGTTTAAGCAACCGAGCGAACGCGTAAACAATTAAATAAATGTAACGCACTAACTAACCATAGTAAGAAAGTAACCATGGTTACTTCATCAAATAGTAAGCTAACCATAGGATGATCAAGCAAGCTAGCCAAATAGTGTGCTAAGGAAGCTAACACATGTGGTTTAGCTTGTAAGCTAGCAAGCTACTTGGATTTTGTCCTCAAGATTTGCAACAAGGAATAAACCTAGAATGTTATACTAGGAAGAATAAAAATAAACTGGAAGATATCACCATCCCATTTCCTAGAAGCACCCAAGAAAGCAAGCATAAATACCCCCTCCCCCTTCCATATTGCTTCCATTCGGCATAATCAAGAAAATGGGAGAAATTCAAATTCAAAACTCAAAATCTAGCCATGGTAAAATCATCTAATTAATTCTCAAGCTTCCTAACAATCAAACTAAGGTAAGAAAATTCTTTAATCTCCTTTTATCAAGGTTTGATGGGTGAAATAAAATCAAGAAAGTCACTAGTGAATAGTGTGAATAGTAACCCCTCTTTGGTTTCTTGATTTCAATGGTGGTTTTAGGTTCCAAAAACCATACCAAGCACTCACAAGACTCCACCATCCTCAAGAACACATCTCAAGTTTTCAAGAAAGGTAAAAATCTTTAGCCCAACGTTATTTAAGATTCATTTTTAAGATCCATTTAGTATGTTGTAGTAAACCTAGTTTTAGAAGTGATAGTGATGAAATCTTGATGTTTAAGTTAAGTAGATTTGAGGTTGATTGTTTTTGCCTGAAGAACATGATGTTATTGAGAGGAGTTTGTGTTTTGATGATAAAATGATGATTGTTGGTGGTTGTGTTAAGAGTTAGGGCGTAAACGAAACCCCGATCGTAAACGTAACTCCGTTAAAACCAACGAATCGTAACTTTAAGTTTCTGCAGAAAGTCCCGAAGTTGTAAACTGTAGTGTCTTGAAAAATAACCCTTTATTATGATAGAAAATTTTATAAGGATCGTTTAGGCGCTTGAATCGCTTGATTCCGATTTACGGATCAAAAGTTATGGTCATTTTACTAAAAGTGATTTACGAGACAAAAACTGCTACGAATTATGAACTTTGAAAATATAAAGGATCGACTTAAAAGTGTTCATAAATCATGAAATTTTTACAGAGAGTAAAATATTGAGTTTTCTAACTTCCATAAAAATTTCAAGTAAAAATAATGATTTTTCAATTTTATAAATATATCGGAGCCGAGACCGCGCGATTAGAAACCGTAGAATCCTTAGGCGGAGCCGACGGCGATAATAAGAATGAACCTAAAATACTTAGAAAAATGAAGCGACCATGATGTGAATAAAGACTTAAAATATAATAAGGGTAGTATAAGTTGAGAGGGTGCATAATAAATAGCGCATGAGTGCGAGTCGCCGTAAATTAGAACGTGACCTAACGAAATGAATTGTGTTTATGGTTATAGATTTTCGAGCGGAACCTAGAGCATCCTCCACCTCGAGATACCCAGGCAAGTTTTCAAACCCTACCTTTTTAGAACTGTTATGTTGTGACTGCTTTTAAATACTGTAATATATGCATGATAAATGTTTTACGATAGTTTATAAATTGTTATATATTGAATCATAAGATATGATGATTTTGGTATAGTAAAGTACGAGATTTGAAACGATATATGTAGACCGAGGATTGGCCGGTGTAAGATTATAAAAACCCGGAAGTATTCCGGAGTTGTTATATTTGAGAAATGTTAATGCTAGAAAGTAGCGTGACATGTATATTATAGACCGAGAGTCGGTCGGTATGTATATTATAGTAAATACCCGGGAATCGTCCCGGGGATGTTTTGGACGATCGAAAGTCCGTATTTATTTTATTCCAAAGGACTCGATGTCCACTTGAGAATTATTAAATATCTCGAATTTAATTAAAATAATTTCTAAAGATCATATTCCCTCAACTATATTTAATCACTCGAACAATGAATATTATTTCAGATATTCATTTTAAATTGGAGAAGTATACTCCAACAATTATTTGTTTTAAACTTGATTACTTATCCTCCAAAGATTACTTTAACTACTTAAACATAAATAAGTTGAGGAATATTGTTTCAATATTCTTTTAAAAGTCTAACTATTCGAGGTTTAATTATTTATCGATTATCATTTAACTATTTATTATTTATTAAAGGGTTTATTTATGATTTAAAAATCACAGAACATGATTTAAAATACTTTCTGATTTTCAGAAAATCATTCGAATAATTTCAAATCGTCGGAGAATATTATCCCGACTTATTGAATAATTTGAATATAGTTTCAAGGAGAAACTTTTCCCCTTATTTAGTTATCTGTTGACAAGGTCAACTCACATCCTTAGTACTTCCTCCGAAACTTTCGGAAGTACATTTATATGTATAAAGTAAAGTTATGCCTATCAACAAGCAAAACGCTTGGGGGAACTTCGATGTGGTTCGAGTTCTCGAGATATGATAGGATTTCTTAAAGGACAAGGGAGGGGTAGGATTCAAGTACTTCGTGTATTGGATAGACTACTGGTACCGTGGGAGACGGTATAATATGTACCTAAGGACCTGCGAAGTGTGTGTATACCCGAAATGAGGACACATAGCCCGTATGCGGAAAGGGTGATAACCGGGATACGAAGGTGTCGTCCTTCTACTAGTAGAAAAGGTTACTATTATCATATCACGACTGATCATCATACGCGGTGGCTCCAACGAGTGTCCTATTCTTCCAATTGGAATTGTTATGCAATACCGTAATCCAAGCCTAGGTGCTGGGTTTACTATTAAGGTATTCGCAGGATAATAAAATCCACTAAAGGATTGTTAATATAAGAAGGTGTGTATCACCAAGGAAAACTATTTTTGAATAAAACCTAATTATCATATGATGTTTTACGTGAGTTTATCATACAGTTATTTTCATACTGTACCTTATTATGCTGGGCATTATAGCTCACTCTTGCTTTCTTTTAAATAACACAACACAACAGATAACCAGTATGCCAGTGTGGGACTTAGTCGCTTGGTTGGAGTTTGTTCTTCTTCAGACATGATTGTTTTGGATCTTTACTGTATATGTGTTAACAGATATGCTCTGATACCACTTGTTAGGTCACACACACTGTAGAAGGGGGTTGAATACAGTGTATACTACAATCAAATCGAATTAAGAACAAAAGTATGAAACACAGAATAATCTTATTAATAAAACAATATTATAATGGAACCGTTCTCTCTCAGTGATGAACAAATATTATGAGAGCTGCTAGGGTTACAATGAATAATATTATCGATTATGATAACACATCTAGTGTAAACCCTATGTTGTGTTTATATAGACACACAGTTATAAGATAATCTTCTAATTGATATCCAATATAAGTTTGCATCCTAAAATATATCAATTAGTTATCTTTTCCTCCAAGTCTTCTATTCTTCATAGAATTCTTCTCCATGCATATCCCTTCTTGTGTTAGACTCAATCTTCTTTACTTTCAATCAGCCGCCTTCCTTATCTGAAAGTCTTCTTAAGTCCTGCTATTATCTCCTGATAAATATCTTCTGATATCTTAAGTTCTGATTACTTAAGTTCTGATATCTTAAGTTCTGACTTCAGTATAAGTACTGATTTCCAGTTAAGTCCTGATTTGTCCTGTTAGTCAAGATCTGAAAACTAAACACAAATCATTATTAGACATGACATCATAAATATATCTAATATCATACTTGAAATCATCACCAGCTGTAGGTGGAAGAGAGTTTATTGCATCCTTTGCTCTTAGCATTGAAGCTGTAGTATATACCAGATTAAGAGTCCTCTCTGCTTCCTCATTGCCTTGAATAACCAATGTTTGGTAGGCTGTAATAGGGTGAGTAAATGTCTCAGTATCTAGGGAAATAAAATTTATTATAGCTCTTTATTCTTGTTGATATAGTCTTTTCCTTTCAGCCTCGTTGATATTCATTGACTCACTTGCAATAATGTCCAACCTTATTCCTTCCGTACCTGCTTTTCTCTCATTTTCTCTCTCTCTTTTTGCATCAAGGGCTCCCCTTTGCTTCCCACCCTCACACCCTCACACCCTCACCTTCACCATCTAAGGTGGGACTCCTCTCACTCACTTTTACCATGCTGGAAGAAATATCATGTGGAAGTTCACTCATTTCCTCTCTTTTTTTCCTGAGAGTAACTCGGCCTCTCACTCAAGTCACTCCCTTCCCTCAAACCTAAGAGTACTGATTGTACAACTACTAAGTCATCTACACTGATCATAATATCAAGTTGTGTAGAGACTTTCAATGGATAAGTGATATCTGTCGAAATAGTAGTTGTGAGTGTCAACGGATAATTGTTGTTAAGCTTATCTGTCGATGGACAATCACTTGTCGACGGATGAGGAATATCCATCGAAGAGGTAGAAATAAAAGAGTTAGGAGTTGAAACTGTGGTTGAGTCTGTGAATATTGATTTTAGATTTTTTAGCACAGACTCATCATTAGTTTCAGAAAGAAAGGGCAAGTGAGCCAACAAATCATCAATAAGATGATGCTCACTTGCTGTAGATTTTGGCTCCTCCATGAATTTAAAGATGGAGAATCAGAAATTGATGTGTTTATCATATCCACATCCAGTGCATTTGTGGGAGAATTTTGTCTGTGTGGTGTATTAATAATGAGAGAATTTGGCTGTGACTCCACATTTATTGGAGCCATATCAAACTGACTTTGAGATGGTGCTATAACTGAGTATTTGACTACAGTTGGCATTGTGTGTGCACCCTGTGACTCCCTCATAGGTTTAGTCTTCTTCTTTCTGATATAGGTTTGTGTTTGGTCAGTTGTGTCACATCCCCTTTTGGCTCGTGCTCTTAGTTGAGAGCTTGTTTCAATTGCTACATCCTTTTGAGAGGATGTAACTAGTAATGAGCTTATTTCTTTATTAATCACCATAGTCTGTTGGGAGACTTTGGTGTGGCTGATTTGGGTCACAGTTTCCTCACCCACCTTATCCTTACGGCTTCTTTGATTTTAACTCTTTCCCTCACCTTGCTCCCTACCCTTCACACTCCCCTCAGATGCTGTGGTAGTTTTTAAAACTAATTTCTTTTGAGAGAAACTAGAGTGTGGCTTCTTTGATTTGGATTTTGTGGCTTGGGTAGGCATCTGTTTGGTCACAATCACAGATGCCATAGCCACAGTTGAACTCAAAGAGATCATAGGTTGGGAAGATTTGGAGATATGAACATTTACCTCACTTACCTGAGGTGCCTCCATGATTGACATGTAGTTAAGAGGCACTTCATTTTAATATTGTTCCTGCATAAACCAGCAAACACTGTCTTTTCTTGGACCCAAAAAGCAAGCTTGTTTTTTTGGGTTCTCAATTAAAAGATCCTTAGATATATGATTAGCTAGCATCATAAGAAACCTAGCATAATACACATTCTTTGGTCTTTTGTTCATATCTCCTAATTTATACCATAACTCTAGCATGACATAATTGCTGAAATTAAAATACTTGTCATTTAAGAGCATGTACAACATATTAAGCATGGAAGAAGTAATTGCATCAAAGTTACTTATTTTGCCGAAAAATACTTTTATAAAAGAATCACACAAAAAGCTCCATTCTTTTCTAAGGTCCTTTCTCCTGATTCCACCTAAATTAGAAGAATCAAGAGAGTAACCCATAGATTTCAGCATGTTACTCACATTGGTGTCTATGTGTGGTACATATGTGTTATTTTCAGGCAATTTAAAATAAGCCTGAACTTCATCACAGTTAACACATAAATCATTACCTTTAAGATTGAAGGCAATGGTCATGTCTATAGAGTTGAAAATGGCTGTGGTCCAAGCTTGCTCCATAACCTCACAGTAAATCACAGGAGACTCGAGCATAGAGTACTTCAATTTGCAGTTGCTAATGAAGTCCATCATCTTGTGAAAGTCTTCAGAAGCAACACTCTTGTCCACAAGTGCTACGAAGTTGTTTTTCTCATAGACGAACCCAGATTGAGACATGAATTTAACTACTAGTGCCATTTTGCTTAGTATGCGGTTACAGAGAGAAGGAGGTTTTACAGATGAAGAGAGTGAAATTTACTTTGTAATTCAGAGAAAGATAAAAGTGAAATATTAAAAATGAAAATGGCTTTTATACTTTCTCAGAAAAAGAAAAACAAATAATTAAAAATAAAATAAAGTATCCAATGATAACTGCCAAAAATAACCGTTTAAAAATAAAGTGAAATATAGAAATTCCAAAACTTTATTCTCAACGGATAGTGAAAATCCGTTGAGAGATTAATTTTGACTTAGCCAAAATTTCATCTTTTCAGGAAAAATCAAATTTGTTTCTGGCTGCATTTAAATTGCATAAACATCAAAATGAATTAAGAATAATGAAGCATACCTAACTAACTTACCAACCTGGAGAAAGTTGATTCATCAAGTGGCTTGGTAAATATGTCTGCAAGTTGCTGCTCACTAGGAATAAAATGTAGCTCCACGGTACCATTCATGACATGTTCTCTAAAGAAGTGGTACTTGATGTCGATGTGCTTTGTCCTTGAATGTTGTACAAGATTTTCAGTAATAGAAATGGCACTTGTATTATCACAGAAGATTGGAATCTTGTCCACATATAGAACATAATCCGATAGTTGACTTTTCACCCATAAAATCTGTGCACAACAGCTACCAGCAGCAATATATTCAGCATCAATTGTGGAAGTAGAAACTGAATTTTGTTTCTTACTAAACTAGGACACAAGCTTATTTCCTAGAAACTGACATATGCTAGTTGTGCTTTTCCTGTCTATTTTGCACCCTACATAATCTGCATCTGAATAACCAATTAGATCAAAGCCAGAATCTCTAGGGTACCAAATGCCAAGTTTTGGTGTACCCTTGAGATATCTAAAAATTCTCTTAATAGCTACTAAGTGAGATTCTCTAGGATCAGCCTGAAATCTAGCACAAAGACAAGTAGCAAACATTATATCTGGCCTAGTAGCTGTCAAATATAAAAGTGAGCCAACCATGCCTCTATAGTTTGAAATGTCCATAGACTTTTCAGTAGTGTTCAATTCAAGTTTACTGGCAGTGGCCATGGGAGTTTTTACAGATGTGCAATCCATTAAGTTATACTTCTTTAAGAGATCATAAATATATTTAGTTTGACTAATGAATATTCCATCACTGACTTGCTTAACTTGAAAACCAAGAAAGTAAGTTAGTTCTCCCATCATACTTATTTCATATTTACTTTGCATCGATTTGGTAAACTTTTTACAAAGTTTCTAATCTGTAGAGCCAAATATAATAGCATCTACATAAATATGAACAAGTATACTGGAGCCATTAACATTTCTGAAGAAAAGAGGGTTGTCAACAGTACCTCTTGTGAAATGATTTTTTAAAAGGAACTTTGACAGAGTATCATACCAGGCTCTAGGTGCTTGTTTTAATCCATAAAGTGCTTTCAAAAGATAGTAGACATAATCCAGAAAATTGGTGTCTTTAAAACCAGAAGGCTGACTGATATAGACTTCCTCCTCCAAATCTCCATTCAGAAATGCACTTTTGACATCCATTTGATAGACTTTGAAATTGGCATGGGTTGTATAGGCTAGAAAAATTCTAATGGCTTTAAATCTTGCAACATGAGCAAAAGTCTCATCAAAATATATTCCTTCTTGTTGACTGTAGCCCTTAGCAACCAGTCTTGCTTTATTTCTTATGATAATGCCATTATCATCCATCTTGTTTCTGAATACCCATTTGGTGTCAATAAAATTCTTGCCTTTAGGTTTGGGTACCAGCTTCCATACTTTATTCCTTTCAAATTGGTTTAGCTCAACTTGAGGAATGCCTCTTACTAGGTCTTTCCTGACTAATTCATTCATAGTCTTGAAGTTCAAATGAGATAGCTTCTTGTGCCATAGCCAACTTTTATCTTGACTTACTTTACTGAAAATACAAGTAATAGAATCTGTATTAGATGAGTTGAAGTCAGCTAGATACACATTTCCTTTTCTCACTCCAGTGAGAACCACTTTTTTATCATTCTTGCAGGTAATAACACAGGCTTCAGAATTGAAAGTTACAGAGTTGCCTTTGTCACATAGCTAACTGACACTCAAAATATTGTGTTTGAGTCCATCCACTAGAGCAACTTCTTCAATGATGATATTATCTTTTAAAATCAAGCCATATCCCACAGTATACCCTTTGTTGTCATCTCCAAAAGTAATACTTGGGCCAACTCTCTCCTTGAACTCAGTGAGCAGGGTAGAGTCTCCAGTCATATGCCTTGAACATCCATTATCTAGATACCACATAATCTTTCTATTTCCCTGAACACATCAAAATCAAATCAAGTTGATTTTGGTACCCAAAATTTCCTTGGGTCCTACCTTGTTAGCCTTATTCTTAGGTTTCTTAGGTTTTCCACCATCAGACTTAGGTGATTGAGGATCAACCTTAGTCTTAGGGGATTGATTGTGAATTCCTTGATCAATTTTAGAATTATCATGCACATTTTGATTAACATGATATGGAAAAGATTGTGCAAATATGTTATTCCAATAATGTATGATAAATGGAATTTGAGGCATATTAAATACAACATAATAGGGATTTTGTGCAAATGGCATATTAGCAAATTATGTATTTAAATTATGTGCAGGCATATGAATGACATTCATTGGTAATGTGGTAATGTTGGGAAAAGAGAGAGGAGCATACATGGGTGTAGACATAACAGATTTACAATTAACAAACAAATGATTAACACTACCACACTTCACATAAGTCTTTCTAGGTGCATATTTATCAGGTGTGTAATTGTTATGTTTGTTAATTCCTACTTTACCATTCTTGTTGTTTTTCCTTTTAGAATCTACCTTGACCTCAATTTTCTTCAATCTATCATTAACTGCTTCATTGACAGATGCCCCATATTCACTCTCTTCGTATCCTTGACTCGACTTGATTCTCCTATAACAAAGTTCTTAGAAACTGATCCATATTTCTCATTCACCTTAGCTAGCTTGGCTTTGCTAATTGGCTTCTTTTCTATTGAAAGATGTGCATCCTTGTCTTTCAATGGATATTCACTTTCAGCTTTTGATGAATAAGCTTCATCATCTGTTGTTTCCACATCAGTTGATAAACTATCAACCAAAATAGGGTCCAGTTTCTTCTTGTCATTTTTCTAGGCTTTTTCACAGAAAGACTCAATTTCTTGAACTTTGGCAATTTGGGCACTTACATTCCTTGATGATTTCCAAGCCTTGATCACCTCTTACTCACGTTCAAGATGCTTTCTTAAAATTTTCTCTTTCTTCAGTTTGTCAGTCAGTTCATCCTTTGCAGTCTTACACTCTATTTTCAGTTTCTCAATCTCAATAAAATGAGTTCCTAATACAACATTTCTCTCATTTAAAAATATATTATTATATTTAATTATATTATTTTCTTTAATAAGTGATTTAAATGTAACACCCAAGTGATATAATTCTGTAGACATGTCATTTATGGCATCATTAGACTCATGTTTAAAAAGGTATGCTAGGTTTTTAGTGATTACCTGATTGCTTGAGGAACGGACTTTTGCTTCATCTGATTTGGCCATTAGAGCTAGGTTGACATAGCTTGTTTCTTCATCTTCATCTTCCCCATCTGCTGCCCAGTCATTTTCCAGAGTCAAGAAAGCCATTTCCTTTTGTTTGAGTAATTCAAAGTATTTCTTTTTATAATCCACTAGCTCAAACCTCTTTTTCTCAGAATTAGGCTTTTTACATTCATTGGCAAAATGACCACTCAAGCCACACTTGAAACATTTGAATTTTTACTTGTCCACCATGTTTCTGTTTGGCTTGGTTGCTACAAAATTCTTTTTGAATTTGAGCTTGGAAAATCTTCTTGATAGAAAATCCATATGCTCATTTATGTCCTCCATTTCATCCTGAATAGGATAATCTTCATTCTCAGCCAATAGCCCTTTTCCTTTGCCTTCACAAACCTTTGAGTTTGGTGCAGAATCCACAACTTCAACCTTCAACTCTATTCCTCTCTCTCTTGTTCAGCTACTATTGCAACAGATCCGCCCTTCTTTCTTCCTTCCTCCAATAGCTCATCCTGCTCCATTTCGAGCTCATAGATTTTTAAGATACCATACAGTCTCTCTAGGGTAAATTATTTATACTATTGAGAATTTCTGAGAGAGCCTATCATTGGCTTCCAATCTTTTGGTAGAGACCTTAGGAATTTCAGATTTGAATCTTTAGTTTGGTAGATCCTCCTATACAACTTTAAACCATTCTGTAATTTTTGAAATCTACTGAAAATGTCACTCAGTGACTCGCCATCTTCAAAACCATCTTCAAAATGGAAATGTTCATATTGTTGTATGAGGAGTTGCATCTTATTTTCTCTGAATTTCTCAGTTCCCTCACATAGTACCTGGATTTTGTCCCATATTTCCTTGGCAGTATTGCAGTTAATAACATTGTCAAACATATCTCTATCAAGACCATTGAACATAATATTCATGGCCTTTTTGTCTTTATGAACTTGCTCAATATCTTCATCTGTCCATTCTGACTTTGGCTTTGGAACTATTTGTTCATTTCCAACAGCTCCTTCAATATCTGTTGCAGCCCTGTGAAGAACATTGTTAGGGCGAAAACACGCGCTAATATTCACACAAGTATACGCGTTCGCAAGTAGTATAGAATATTTTCTAGTTCGTTCCCACAGAGACTAGTTTAGGTTAAGTTCAATTTATGCACCTATGCAACAATGTATGGTTATCGCTCAATGCTAAGACAAATAACAAATTGGGTTTTTATTAAACTAAGAGATTAAACTAACAATTATAACTAAGAGAACAAGAATGGTTGAATTAATATTTATGACAAACATGGGATTCTAACTTCATTAAATACTTCATTCAATAGCCTTATTGTTCTTAACCTTAGCATACGATGGTGATGACACTAATCAGATAACACGAAACTGATAAACGCCAACTTTCGTTGCACGAGTACCATTCTACCAGACATCCACAAAAGAGATAGAAGCTGAATAGGCACCAATTATATTGAGACCCTATATGTCTATAGAATTTGACAACATAACGGTTTAAGAACAAGTTATCTATCTTGATTACATAGGGCAAGTAAAACGGTTAGAGTTACCTACAAATCATGTATACACATACAAGAACCTATGCTAGCATGGCAAGTTCTAAACCTCTATATTCACTGTCGCTTCAATAGAGATTAACACACTATCTTATATGTTAGCTACGCACATAAGACGAATAAGCACAACCAATACTAGGATATCAATCAATCACCACACACCAAGATATCGAAACAATTAACTATTGAAATCCATAAGTAAATCCGCTAGAATCCCATGACAACGATTAGCCCATAATCGAACTCATCGTCACCATGGGTTCCAATGAAAGCATGGTATAAACAAGGTCTTAATAAACTAAATAATAATCAAAGTACGAATAAACGAGATCTAGGTTCAACAAGAACGAAAACGAGCATCCAAAGTTACAACTAATTCAAAGAATCACAAGTTGAAAACAAGATCTTCTTTTTCGGAGTTGTTCTGTGCTTCTAGGTCTTCTCCTTGGTATCCCAATCTTCCCGGATGATGAAAACCCTTTTTTTTAAGTATATATACGCCCCTAGTGGACCTGGACCCTTAAAATCGTCAAATTCTACTCAAAAAAGGCTTTTTCAGCGAAATCAGCGACCAGCCGCCTCCTGAGCGGCCGCTCAGCTCGCTGAGCGGGCGCGCAGCTCTTTGCGCGGGCGCGCAGCTCTTTGCGCGGGCGCGCAGCTACTGACTGGAAAAACTATTCTGATGAAACTTGTTTTGGCCATAACTTGAGTTCTACTCGTCAGAATTAGGCGATTCAACTGCCTACGCGAAGCTATTGAGATTCTCTACAACTTGACAATAGCCTTGGCTTCCAATTCTGATCACTTTTCATCATATTTCCTTTAAAAGCTCTTTTCTTCATTTAACTGATACCTGAAATGCAATAACACAAAAACACATCAAAATACCAACAACTTGAGTCCAAAACACCAATTTAAGCTTGTAATAAAGCGTTCCAAGTGGATATAAAATCCACTTATCACACCCCCAAACTTGAATCGATGCTTGTCCTCAAGCATAAACAGACTCAAAACTACAAAATAAACCTAATGCATGAATGCAACTATGTGAATGTAACTAAATGATAATGCAATCGATCCCCTCAGAATAACCATAACCAAATGAATAAACCAATGCCTCTAAGAATGCAATAACTTGAAATAGAGTTCGAATAAATCCCACAAACCAACTCACAAACCAGAAACGTGCATGTGTGGATGCTTAACAGATATACTCTCGATACTAGATCAATAACCATAACTTATCTATCATCGAAACAATCAAAAGTTTATAAACAGAATAGACAATAAACGCATTATGACTCACAACACCTACTTTCTACTAGAGTTATACAAGAATTCACACTATTATTGAACACATAGCAAAGATGCTTATTTGATCGTGCAATGAATGAGGTCCCAAAAGACTTATACAATAATACCCATGTAGCGAGCGTTAGGTTAGCGGATCCCAGACTATAAAAGCCTTAGGTCACTAGGCACAAAGTCCCCTAGAACTTAATAACTCGAGTATTAAAGAGCTCACTCTTGATCAATTATGCATAAACACATACTTTTTTTTTTCTTTCTTTTATTCCTTTTTTTTTTCTTTTTTTTTCCTTTTTTTTTTCTTTTTTTTTTCTTTTTTTTTTCAACAATTTCTGAATGAGTGCGTTTCGCTCCATCTCATTCAACCCTAGACTACTCATAAAAATATGAGCCGGCTACTAGCCATTTGACACCTAGCCTTACAACAACTAGCAATGAAATCCAAGTTTTTCTCCAGATAAAAAGAATCAGTGTTTTTACGTCACTACGAGAATATCACAAATTCTAAATATAACCAAGTGATTAAATCTCAACAACAAACAAGTATGATCATGATCTAGATCAAAAGCAACCCTATAAGACTTTGTGAAAATATTTGTTTCTGGCATGCAAATCAATTCATTAGGACTTAAACATCCCTCTATTCCTCATCACCACACTCAAATCAACATCAATTTATCAAATATCATAGTTCATCTTAAGGGATCATGCTAAATATGCATGCAAATGCAACTATATGAAATTACATAAAAACAAACAAATATGTCCTAAATGAACAATCATGCAAAAATATGAATGAACTACAACTAAACATGCAACATGAATCTATATGAATCTATATGGACACACACTACTAATCCTTACATTATCACCCCCAAACTTAAAATTTTCAATGTCCTCATTGAAGGTAATAATAAGGATTTCAGGTATACCTAGTCGTCGAACAGATCACCCTCTTCGGGTGGAGGATCAGGTGGCCAATCAACCTCGCCACCAGTGTCTCGAACAACAGTACCGAAAGCATGTGTCAAATATGCCGTAAAATGACGGTGAATGTCATGCATGGCCTCCATATGCCTAGTTACTCGCCTGTACTGCTCATCACCAACACCAATCCTATCAACTACCTGCTGCACATGAGAAGAACCCTCTATAGGCACTGGAGGATCCGTTCGGCTACCCTCTACAACATCAAAGATATATCCCAACCCCTTGTCAGGGGTGCACCTAAGAATGAATAACTCAAGTGATCTGGTAGTGGGTTGAGCTCAAGTGTGGGAGCTTCTTGAGTAAATGGTTCAAAACGCTCCTGAGAAATTTTCAGCTCTGCTAACCCAAGAGAATCGAATGGCATATCCAACTTCCTCTTCCACGGAGGTGCATTCAAAACCTGCAGTTGCTCCACTAGTCCTTCATCTTCAAAAACTGAGTCGACCCACTCTATTTTAAAGCACTCTTCTTTTTCTGTGGGTAACTTTATTGCCTTGAACACATTAAAAGTGACCTTTTGATCATAAACCTTCATCGAAAGTTCTCCTTTTTGCACATCGATCATAGTTCGGTCTGTAGCCAAGAATGGTCTTCCCAAGATAATGGGAATCTTCTTATCTTCCTCGAAATCAAGAATTACAAAGTCAGCAGGGAAGAAGAGTTTATCCACCTTGACCAAGACATCCTCCACTATACCTCGTGGATAAGCGATGGAACGGTCAGCTAGTTGCAATGACATGTATGTTGGTTTCGGCTCAGGCAGACCAAGCTTCTTGAAGATAGATAAGGGCATCAGATTGATGCTAGCTCCTAAATCACATAAACACTTGTCGAAAGACAAGTTTCCGATGGTGCAAGGAATAGTGAAGCTTCCAGGATCTTTAAGCTTCGGAAGCAACTTCTGCTGCAGCACAGCACTGCATTCCTCCGTTAGAGCAACGGTCTCTAATTCATCGAGCTTCACTTTCCGAGAGAGAATACCTTTCATAAACCTCGCATAGCTAGGCATCTGTTCAAGAGCTTCAGCGAAAGGTATGTTGATATGAAATTTCTTGAACACCTCCAAAAACTTCTCAAACTGCTTATCCAGCTTTTTCTTCTGCAGCCTTTTAGGGAAAGGAGGTGGAGGATAGATCTGTTTCTCCCCTGTATTACCCTCAGGAGGAGTGTGTTCCACAGTAGTCTTCCTTGGTTCCACCTCTACTTCCTTCTGCACATCTTCTTCAGCCACAACTGAATTTTCTGAATCTTGAGATTTTTCAGGCTCTTCGTCTTGCTGAATTTGGGGGCTTGCGACCTTTCCAGACCTTAAGGTGATGGCGTTCACCTGTTCTTCAACTTCCCTCTTTCCTGGATTGGCTTCTGTATCACTAGGAAGCGTTCCTGGTGGTCGATTCAATAAGGCATTAGCAATTTGCCCTATTTGGTTCTCCAAATTCTGGATAGAAACAGCCTGGCTTTGGCATATAAGAGCCTGGTTTTTGCACATAAGCCTCAACTTCTCCAATTCAGATTTTTCATTCGAAGATAGACTTGCAAACTGCTGGAATGGCTGTTGCATCATATTCTGATTGTTGCTCCAGCTGAAGTTAGGATGATTCCAGTTGTCAGGATGATAAGTGTCTGGAACTGGTTGCTGCGATCTCTGAAAGTTGCTCACAAACTGAGCTGAGTCGCTAGATATAGCGCATTGTTCTGTCGCATGCGGACCTGCACACAGCTCACAAACACTAATTATCTGCTTAACACCATAGTTAGCCAGAGAATCGATCTTCATAGACAACGCCTTTAGTTGAGCAGTGATAGCCGTAGCTGTATCCACTTCAAGAACTCCTGCTACCTTGCCCTGTGGATATTTCTGGGTTGGATACTGATATTCATTAGCAGCCATCAGTTCAATTAGATCATAAGCTTCCTTATAGCTCTTTGCCCATAATGCTCCGCCTGATGATGCATCGAGCATGTGTCTGGACTGTGCTCCCAACCCATTGTAAAAACAAGTGATGATCATCCAATCAGGCACTCCATGATGAGGACACTTCCTAAGCATCTCCTTGTAGCGCTCCCAAGCTTCACTTAGCGATTCTCCCGTTTGCTGCGCAAATTGAGTAATAGCATTCCTGAGTGCAGCTGTCTTCGCCATAGGGAAGAATTTAGTAAGAAACTTCTGGGCAAGATCTTCCCAAGTAGTAATCGAACCAGCTGGTAGAGAGTGTAACCAGCGTTGTCCTTCAGAGAGAATGGGAACAGTCTCAGCTTCACAGCATCTTCAGAAACACCGTTGAACTTGAAGGTGTCGCATATTTCAATGAAATCCTTAATGTGTGTATTGGGATCTTCCGTTGGAGAACCCCCAAACTGGACTGAAGTCTGTACCCATTGAATTATGCCTGGCTTGATCTCAAAGGTATTAGATGTGATAGTTGGCCAGACAATACTAGATTGAATGTCATTGATCTTGGGTTGAGAAAAATCCATCAAGGCTTTCGTTCGTGCTGCTGGATCTCCCATTGTAATGAGTACCTGAAACACAAACAAATAAATCGTGAAAGTAAAAGAATCCGAGTCAGTGAACTTTAACGACCACTGATGAAAAGCACATAAACTAAAAATTAACACCGAGTCCCCGGCAGCGGCGCCAAAAACTTGTTAGGGCGAAAACACGCGCTAATATTCACGCAAGTATACGCGTTCGCAAGTAGTATAGAATATTTTCTAGTTCGTTCCCACAGAGACTAGTTTAGGTTAAGTTCAATTTATGCACCTATGCAACAATGTATGGTTATCGCTCAATGCTAAGACAAATAACAAATTGGGTTTTTATTAAACTAAGAGATTAAACTAATAATTATAACTAAGAGAACAAGAATGGTTGAATTAATATTTATGACAAATATGGGATTCTAACTTCATTAAATACTTCATTCAATAGCCTTATTGTTCTTAACCTTAGCATACGATGGTGATGACACTAATCAGATAACACGAAACTGATAAACGCCAACTTTCGTTGCACGAGTACCATTCTACCAGACATCCACAAAAGAGATAGAAGCTGAATAGGTACCAATTATATTGAGACCCTATATGTCTATAGAATTTGACAACATAACGGTTTAAGAACAAGTTATCTATCTTGATTACATAGGACAAGTAAAACGGTTAGAGTTACCTACGAATCATGTATACACATACAAGAACCTATACGAGCATGGCAAGTTCTAAACCTCTATATTCACTGTCGCTTCAATAGAGATTAACACACTATCTTATATGTTAGCTACGCATATAAGACGAATAAGCACAACCAATACTAGGATATCAATCAATCACCACACACCAAGATATCGAAACAATTAACTATTGAAATCCATAAGTAAATCCGCTAGAATCCCATGACAACGATTAGCCCATAATCGAACTCATCGTCACCATGGGTTCCAATGAAAGCATGGTATAAACAAGGTCTTAATAAACTAAATAATAATCAAAGTACGAATAAACGAGATCTAGGTTCAACAAGAACGAAAACGAGCATCCAAAGTTACAACTAATTCAAAGAATCACAAGTTGAAAACAAGATCTTCTTTTTCGGAGTTGTTCTGTGCTTCTAGGTCTTCTCCTTGGTATCCCAATCTTCCCGGATGATGAAAACCCTTTTTTTTAAGTATATATACGCCCCTAGTGGACCTGGACCCTTAAAATCGTCAAATTCTACTCAAAAAAGGCTTTTTCAGCGAAATCAGCGACCAGCCGCCTCCTGAGCGGCCGCTCAGCTCGCTGAGCGGGCGCGCAGCTCTTTGCGCGGGCGCGCAGCTCTTTGCGCGGGCGCGCAGCTACTGACTGGAAAAACTATTCTGATGAAACTTGTTTTGGCCATAACTTGAGTTCTACTCGTCAGAATTAGGCGATTCAACTGCCTACGCGAAGCTATTGAGATTCTCTACAACTTGACAATAGCCTTGGCTTCCAATTCTGATCACTTTTCATCATATTTCCTTTAAAAGCTCTTTTCTTCATTTAACTGATACCTGAAATGCAATAACACAAAAACACATCAAAATACCAACAACTTGAGTCCAAAACACCAATTTAAGCTTGTAATAAAGCGTTCCAAGTGGATATAAAATCCACTTATCAAACATGAGGTCCTTTCTCTATGTAGTCAACATATCTTTCATTTTGAGAGAGTAGATGAAGGTGCATCTTCACTTTCCAGTGATGATAGTTGTCTTTGTCAGAAGTGGGATCTTCACATCAACATCCTTTTTACTCATATTGCTAGTTTGTTTTAATATTAAACTATTAGTGTGTCAAGAGCTTGTTCTGATACCAATTATTATTCCCTAACAATCTAACAACCGAATTACAAAAGGGGGGTTGATAGAATTCTGGTTTATTTTGGAAATTTAGAACTCTTTTGAATATATATAACTGTGAATGAATATACAGTAGTGCGGATTGTTAGGTAATGAATACAACACAGAGGGGGTGAAAATGTTTTGGTTATTTTTAAGGTTTTTTGAGTTGTTTTTCTTGGTTAACAAAGCAGATTAGAAATGCAATAATATTATATTAACTAAAATATAAAATAGTGCACACAATATTTCAAAACTTAATTTTGTATTAAAATCAAGCTAGTGTTTTCCTACAAATCATGGGTTCTTTGTAAGTAAAAAACTCAGCTTCTTCCTTGAGAGAGTTACATGAAAAACTAGATCTGTTTGATACAATTTAAAAGCAAAGGACCAGTATTTACTTTATAAATTAGTAAACACAGGTTTACACATTATGCAATAAGATGTACTAAACCCTACTTTAAGTTATCTCTAAAGCTTTCCATTTCTGGCTTGGTGTATCTTTGCAAATCTTGTGGATCTGTGACTTTCCTTTGTCAGTTAATTTTGGATTTAATCTTGTATTCTTCAAACTGCTTTTGTAGACTTTTCAATCTAAGTGATTGGATCATTTTTTGATTGATAATCTTGAATATTTAACTTGTCTGCATTCTGTACTTGAGCTTCATGTCGAGATCTCCAGTTGGGTGTATAGAGAACTGATATCTCGATATGTATAATGGCTTATCGAGATCTCTTAGTTCTCTATAAGTGTTTTGACTTGTCGAGGTCTCCAAGTTCTCTATAAGTGAATTTGGCTTGTCGAGGTCTCTGAGTTCTCGATAGGTAACTTTGACTTTTCAAGATCTCTGAGTTCTCTATAAGTGAACTTGGCTTATCGAGGTCTCCAAATCTCTGCATGTAGAAATAACTTATCGATATCTCTAATCTTCACATCTTCATTTTCCTTGTCGATATCTCTTAGTTCTCGATATGCAGAAATGACTTGTCGATATCTCCAATCTTCATATCTTCATTTGACTTGTCGACATCTCTGGAACTTCTCGATAGGCCAATTTAGACTTCTCGATAAGTCATTCTGGAGTTCTCGAATGACTTCTCTATATGACTTGATCTGTGACTTGTAGATATCTTGACTTGGAATATTTTACCCAAAAAAGATTTATTCAACTCCAAGCTTCTTCACAATTTCTCTGAGGCATGATCTTCTTGATCTTCTTCCAAAGTTTATTCTTAGGCTTAAGACTGTTTACAGAAAAATACTCCATTCTAATCTTTGACATTTTTATAGACTCAAGTAATACAGTACAAAATATAAATTTAGATTATCATACAACTAATTCTTAGGGCTGTCAATTTGACTTAGTCTTGTTATGATACATGCATGTCTTGCACAACACATATTAAAGGATTTTCAAGTATTCAAACACAAAGTAAATAAATAAGACAGTTTAAACACTTTCTGGTGGATTGAACTTTGCACCAGAGATATATATAAAGATAAGAGAACTCTGTGATGGAAGAATGCACACAGCTACTTACAAGTATTTTTACAAAGATGAACAGAGAAAATTCCTAACAGATGTAGCTTTACTATTTCTCTGTTCAACTCCTATTGTTTTCACACTTAAACACTTGTTACTCTTGGTTTATATACTACCATGTTACATATGAATAAGACCAACAGTAAAAACAATAATATAAGCCTATTCACATTTTGTTTCATTTCTCTATCCAGCATATTTGAATATCTTTAGTTAATAATGGAAATGGAAATACTTCTCTGTTCTCTAAAACCTGCAAACAGGCTGCCACATTCCATTTGTATACATACAAATCATGTGACTATCAAGTTCAACTGCTATTTGAATCTGTTATCCGTTAAGACTTCAGTATTATGCCTTGATACTTAACTTAAGTTATCCGTTGAGTCTCTAATGGATCATCTGTTGAAAGTGTCTTGAGTCATCTGTCGAGGATTTGTAGTTTATCCATTGAGAGTGTTTTCTTAGCAGTTGATACTCTTTCACTTATACAAAATTACAAGGCATATTTTATTTACAATTAGCCAATTTTTGTGCATATCTTGCTAGTAGTCAACATGACTTAGAATATCCAATCAACTTCAAAACCTTTAAGTAATTACAGTATACAGAAATGTGCTACAAAAACTTATTGAAATATAAGCTACCCTATCAACGGATGAACAAGTGTGGTTTGCCGTTGATAGTTATAAAAACAATTGATTAAATCTACTAAGGTGTTTTGGTGAATTATCATCAAGTCTATAATATATTCCTAACAGACCTTTTTTAATGACCAACCATTCAAGTGCAATTTTGCTGAGAAACACCTTCATCCCTAGTCTCCATAAATTATAATTTTCTGCCCCGATGAGAAGTGGTTCCTTGTTTGATGATTCTCCTTCTACATATAGGTGTGCCATATGATATGTACTTTCATGTTACAGAAAGGTTAGTACAATAAAGCTCTGATACCAAGTGAAATTTTACACCTAGAGAGGGTGAATATGTGTTATAGATAAGTAAAAACTTTTCTTTAAAAGACATCTTCTATATATATCAACCCACACAATTGGAAGTTTGTTATGGATAAGAATTTTAAAATTAAAAAATTCATATTAAGTAGGATAAGGATTTTAATAAAGTATTTGGTTGAAAACTGAGTTCTAATATAATAGATAACATATATATCTATATTAGAGTCCTTACAAATGAAATCTTATGAAATCTCCTTGAAAAACGGATGTTGACTTTATCTCCTACAGCTTTTGGGTGGAGGCTCGCAGCTTGCTGACAGACTCTGCTCCCATGCTGTTAGATTGCTGACAAACTCTATTTTCATACCATTAATATTGATAATATCTTTGTTCTCGGTGTTACCGATATATCTATCGTATGTCCTGTATAACAGAACTATAAACATGCACAAGAAGCTTTCTCTGATATATATCACTTTCAACTAAACAGCTTGCTGATATAGTCAAATTAGTCTTCTTAGCTTAGTATATGTTATCATCAAAATTAGTAGTGTAACAATCTCTCCCTTTTTGATTATCACATATCAACTTGATATTGGGGTTAAATCCCCCCTCCATTAAACATCCTGCAAGATAAAGCTAAATAGCACAAACAAAATTGCAGGCTGAAATATATTTAGTAACAAGCCATCAGCTTGCTATTACGTGTCATTATCAAAACCAATAGTCTTTCATAGTACATATTTTAAGCATATAAAATATTATTGTAGACTTAATTTTCTCATTTTCTTTATTACATATATAAAAAGATATACAATTTAATGTGTTAAAAATATTATGAAACTTATAAATTAAATAAGATATTTTAATTCAAAATATAAATATTATATTAATAATAAGATAACAAATATTAAAATTAGTCCAACACTTGTCATAGGCTAATATCATTAAATATCAAAATATGAATAAAAGTTTATATCGATGTCTTGTTACTTTTTCAAGGGGTTGTTTGGTATTACTATTACTACAACATGTAATATCAGCTTTTTGTTGAAAACAGCTAAAACATGTTTGGTATAATTTAAAAACTACTTTTAAAATGTGCTTTTGACATAAAAGCTGTTGTTAGAGAAAATAAGTCCTTAAATGCTGAGTACGGCTGGATAACTCAAGTGGTTAAAAGTTTATACTCTATTGTTTCATGTCCTGACTTCGATCATCGCTCACCCGAGACAATAAGTGTGTTTGCTAGAAGTTCTAACTGGGTTCACCACCAAATCTCATCAAAACTATTATTATTTTTAAATTTTAAATCAAAACATATAGATATAAGAAATATCCAATTTCACCATCAAATCTAATAAAAAACATTATTATTTTTAAATTCTTAAATCTTGTCTTTATTTTTTTTAATAAATTAATGCATGCATTTTAAAATTTTATTCAGAAAATTATTATCAAATTTTAACTATACTCGTTTGACTTTTTGTACGTATTTCTAAATTTTTTTAAAATATAGTTAGAATTAACATTTTTTTATTTTTTCCGAATTAAAATTAAACATATATATACCCGACAAAGAAAATAACATATATATTTTAATTTTAAAAAAAAATTAAAAATAATCAATTTAACTATACATTCATGTTAGAGGGAATACACACAAATATAGAACCAAATAAACAATGCAAAACACACACATGCAATATATAACGCGGAAAAATCCACGTCCCAAATTGTATTATTAATCCAAATAATTATCAATAATACAATCAATCTCACCAAAAGGTATTCACTCAAGCGATACTTAAGTCAAACAATAATCAAGCATACATCATAACAATAACATGGCTATGTATATATAGCCATCATAAATTTGACCACCAAGACTAATAACCCAATCCAATAATAATTATAATTGTCTACCCATACAATTATTACCCAACTCAATTATGATAATAATTGTCAAATTATATAATTATTACCCTATTCAATTATGTTTTCTATCACCAAGCCCATACTACCTATTGGATTTAATCACAACAATCCTCCCCTTCAACCCAATATGGTTTCATACACAACCGAATTAGAGATCACTATTAAGGTTGAGCATTCGGTCGATTAGGTCCAAAACCGGACCGAACTGAATAGATCGAAAAACCGAATTACCATTTTTTCTTGGACCGGACCGGAGCGAAATTGTAATATAGACCGGACCGAACTGAACCGAACCGAAATATTTTGGTTCGGTCCGGTTTTGGACTGAACGGGCCGATTTTTCTTCAAAAATAAAATTGTATTGAAATTTTAAACCGAAAATTATAAAATCTAAAATATAATTAAAATTAGGTGATACATAGAGTACTAAGACTGTAGAAATACAATTAAAATTTAAAAATTATGATTATAATTTTTAAGATATATGTAAAATGTATATAATATAAAACTATAGTATTTATAATTTGGTCTATTCGGTCGGGACCGAAATATTTTTTAAAAGAACAGGACCGAACCAAATTTTATTTCGACCGAATAGACCGAATTTCTGAAAAAAATAGGACCAAACCGAACCAAATTAGCACGGTTCGGTTCGGTTTTTCGGTTTGGTTTTGCTCACCCTAATCACCATCAACCCATCGACGTCGATCCGCAAGTACCTCCCCTCGAACAATAACCCTTCCTTCTAACACAAAGATTTCTTTTATCTTTTCAACCTTTGAATATCTATAAATTCCCTTCAGTGACTTTCAACATATTGTTCTTCATCATAACAGTATATCCCAAAACAACTAATTGACTTAATAAAATTAGATTTCAATTTAACTCCGATATGTATCTTACTTGAGTTAACTTCTGAACACGACCATTGTGATGTTTCATTGTTACCTCGCCAATGTCATCAACCTTTACCCTTTTACCGTTCGGTAAATTGACCATCTTCCCCTCAAACTATTTGTAAGATGAGAACCACTCCCTATTAGCACATATGCGATGAGAACATCCCGAGTCAAGCACCCATTCTTCTTTTGATCCCTTCTCTTCTTAAACTAAAAGAACATCTTCATCAGCTTCTACAAGCGAAACACTACCCCCTCCTCGATTTTTCTTCAACGCTCTCAAGTCTTCTCTTGCCTTTGGACACATAAATTATATATGACTCAATTTCTCACAATAAAAACACTTGATATTAGGGTTATATTCCTTAACATACTTCTTTTCCGTGTCACGCGCATGTACTACGAATGCACTTCCATCAAATGTGTCACTCGATTCTTGTATCATCAATTTTTCGGCCTTCAAAAGAACAACAATAGTCTTATCGAAATCTAAATTCATTTTTTCAACCAATAAAAAAGTCATCACAGTATTATACTTCTTCGGTAGAGACACTAGTAGTAGAATAACTTTATCCTCATCTTTCAATTTTCATCCAAATTATTCAGCTGGTTGATTAAGACATTAAAACTGAAGGGTTTTTAGCACATAAACACAACGAAAACATAAATTTAATACTAAAAAAAACCGAAGCCCTCCGCAGGATCTATGCGAAAAATAATATTTAATTCGTAGTTCAGTATGTTTAACTTAAGAAGCTTTACGTTAATGGAAATATGGAGGTCTTTAATAGCGATCCAAGAACGATGAACGAAAATCCCTAGCAGCTGCTCCTCAAGTGTGAAGCACTCCACCGGTATCCACCAAGAGTACAATGTGATGGAGGAGGAAGAGGTTTAGAGAATTAGTTGCCTCCCTCTTGTTTTAGTTTAGAATTAGGGTTAATTATTTGGGTTGAGGCAAATAGGGTTTATAATAGTATATTTATAGGCAAAATTTTCAGCTGAAAATTTTCCATAAAATATTATTATTATTAACCCTTTAATTGATTATTCTTATTAACCAATTAACTAATAATTAAACACCTTTTCTAAACACTTTAGAAAAATAATTCTCTCACTTGATTTAATTTCTAAAATTAAATTCTTAATTAATAATATTAAGAATTAATTAAATCTCATTTAATCAATTATTAAATCTGCTAATTAATTATTTATTTCACAAATAAATAATTACCAGCCATTATTAAATAATTCCTCCATCATTAAATCATTCTCTTTTATGGTGTGACCCTGTAGGTTCAATATTAAGCCGGTAGTAGAAATAAATAATAATAAAACTATTTTATCATTATTTATATAAATTCTCTAATTCATTAAAATTAATCATATTTATTCTACATCGTGAGGGATACTTCTCAGCATATCGCGACTATCCGGATAATACGAATTCACTGCTTAGAATACCAAGAACCTATTCAGTGAGTAGTTACCGTACAATCAATTCCTTCTACCCTGCAATGTCACGATTAAATACAAGGCATGGAACTTGTGTCAAGCCTATCTTATTTAATCATTTGCTTTCCCATTCACTATGTTTAATTCTATTTAATGTAAATTAGAAACTCCTTTCTAATTTCATTCACTCTGGCCAGAGATTTCTGAACTAGCATAAGTGGATCAGGATTGAACATTCTCTTCCTTCACTGGAAGGGGTAGATCCTTTATTGATCATACACTATCTTCGTGTACAAATTCCTATACCCAGTAGAGCCCTTATAATTGTCCCTGGAGACTAAGAACTAAACCAAAGCATAGTTCAGTGTACACAAGATGACTATGATGACCTCAAGTCTAAGGATACTTGTACAACTATCACTATGTGAACAACTGCTGACATGTGAGTGAACTCCATCAGTTGTTCAGCTGTGTGAGTCATGTTCAGTGAAATTATTCTATAATAAGCACCTACATACTAGCTATAGTGTCACCACACAAATGTTTATGAGAACAGACATCCTTCATAATGAAGCAAACATAGTATGTACCGATCTTTGCGGATTACTAATTACCAGTTAGTAATCCTACGACCAAGAAATATTTAAGTTTAGAGTTATCATCTTTTAGGTCTCATTATTATGATCTCATCATAATCCATAAAAAGCTTTACTCTAAACTATGGTATATCTTATTTAAACACTTAAATAGATAAAGCCCGCAATAAAACCAAAACAAGTCTTTTATTAATATCAATGAAATCAAAACAGATTACATAAAAGTTATTTCTAAATCATCATACATGATTGGACTTAGGACACATCTCTTTCAAAAACAATTCAGATGATCTCTTAAATCTCTGTCTTCTTCCATCTTGAGCCCGAACAAATCTTTCTTGAGAAACAACTTGTTGGCCAAAGACTTTGAGTGATAAGTCCTCGTTAACTTCTCCTACAAATTCTTGGGATTGTCCTCTTCAAGAACATTATACTTAATTTTTGTGCAAGGGCCAACCGGATCGTTGATACTGCACGTAACTTCATGTCTCCCCACTTTGTATCATCAACTTCAGTAGGCTTCTTCTCTTCGAGATTCGCATATAACCCTCGTTGAATAAACAGATCTTTCACCATGCTTTGCCACAAGGTAAAATTGTTTTTTCCATTAAACAATTCAATCTCAAATCCCCCAACATTCTGCATTATGAACCTAGATCTGATACCACTTATTAGAGGGAATACACACAAAAATATAACCAAACAAATAATGCAAAACCCACACACAATATATAACGCAGAAAAATCCACATCCCAACTTGCATTATTAATCCAAACAATTAGCAATAATACAATCAATCTTACTAGCGGTATTCACTCAAGTGATATTTAAGACAAACAATATTCAAGCATACATCAAAATAATAACATGTTTATGTATATATAGCCATCACAAACTTGACCACAAAAACTAATAACCTAATCCCATAATAATAATAATTTTCTAACCATACAATTATTACGTAACTCAATTATGATAATAATTGTCTACTCATACAATTATTATCCAATCCAATTATATTTTCTATCACCAAGCCCATACTACCTATTGGGTTTAAGCCCAACAATTCAAAGCATGAGCAAAAATCAAACTATTTGTACTATGGATCAAAGGAAGTATTTCGCAGTGTTGTAAAAGACGCAAATTGGACCTAAGCGACGAAATCTCTTTCTAGCGCCTAAGTGATAAAACGAATGCTTAAGCAGTTTTAAAAACGAACCGTTAATCGAATTATAAATAAATAAATATGTAAATATTAAATATATTGAATTTTGTTTATATAAATATAACATTCATATTATATAATAAAATAAAATAAGCATTCACAAAGTTATAATTAACTTAAAGAATACAAGTGACATTGTTCCAACTCTTTTAAAAATAATATTTATATTTTTTCTAATTATTTTTAATTCCTCCAGTTAATTGATCAAATACCGCTTAAGCGGTCAAATATCGCTTCAGCGGTCAAAATCCGTTTAAATTCGCTCAAACTTCACTAAACGCTTAAATATCCAATTTTGCACTAATTCTAGGACTATGAATTCAGAGATCATTTTGAATTTAGAAAAACGAGGAAGACAGAAATATATATCGGACTTTTGATAGTAAAAATCAGGGAATAATCGAGTATTGGATACGGTCGGAACCTGAACGGCCGCCGGTGGCAGCCAACAGGGCTGCTAGTGGTAGGTGGAGGAGGTTGATGTAATAATTAATGGCATAATTTTGGCTTTTTAGTTAAAGAGAGAGTTACAAAATTTAGGATCTATTTCATTAATTGACATATATTTTAATGAGTGTCTTGATTGCAGGATTTTTTTATCGTAGGGAAATTATCCTCTCTTTAACCAACTGAGTACCTTTTATGACTGACCTATTTGAGAGCATAATTTTGGCTTTTAAGAAGGAATTTTGTGTCAATTTATTTGACTTGATTGTGTCTAAGCAAATATTTTGGTTAGATTTTATTTTGTTCTTATTTACTATATGTATATCTTTTCCTTATAATAAATTCTAATTATCTTTTATAATTTTCTCTTATTACTTTTAACATTTCTCTTGTCTCATTTGTTTTATATTAGGATGGTTGGAAGAGATTTAATAGTGGTTCTCATATCAGATTTAAAGCTCAATTCTCAACGAAGATCTCAGATTACAAGATAATTTTGATGACATGCAAGATTGCACGTGCAACTATCGGACACTAGTTTATACTTCATTTTGTATAGAATATATTTTTAGTGGGTACTTTTTTTCCCTCTTAAGTTTTTTCCCCATCAGGTTTTATTATTGAGGGGTTTTAATGCGGCTTTTTTTTATGGGTTATTTGATCGGATAACGATATTGTCTAAATTTCATGGAGCACTCGCTTACTTTTCAGTTAGATGATATATTTCGATGAAAAAAGAAAAGTCGATCTCTCCGAAATGTATTCTTATACTCCCTCCGTCCCTTAATAAGTTTCATATATTGACTTTTGGCACTATTCATTGTAAACAATTGACTATTAATTTACGTCTAATTTATAAGATCAAACATAGTCATGAGTGATTTTGTTGGATTCGTATTCATGAGTACTTTAATACAATGAAGTTTTTATATTTAATACTAATACGAAATTAAAGATATTAACAATCAAAAGTGTGCATTGGCAAACGTGTTCAACATAAATAGAAAACATTTTTAGGGACGGATGGAATATATATCTATAGAAATATATACTTTTGAAAAGGAAAGGACTCTGATTTCGTTTAATGCGCTTTAAAAAAAAAGAAGAAAAAGTCAAGCCCTTATATACCGGATGAGAGGGTGCATATTATTACTCCCTCTGTCCTTTAAAACGTTTCCTATTTGTATTGGACACGTTTGCCAATGCACACTTTTGATTGTTAATATCTTTAATTTTATATTAATATTAAATATAAAAACTTAATTATATTAGAGTACTCATAAATATGAATTCAACAAAATCACTCATAACTATGTTTGGTCTTATAGATTAGACGTAAATTAGTAGTCAATCGCTTAACATAAACAGTACGAAAAGTCAAAATGGGAAGTATATTATGAGACGGATGGAGTATTGCTTAGGTAGAGAAGAGGCAATGACAGTGTGACAAGTTGACAATTACTCATGATCAATTAATACTCTGTGTATCTTGGAAATCTAAATGATCTGACATTAAACAATTAGCGCGGAATAGTCCAATCTAAAGTGCTGCCAACTGTGAATTGGTGCACATACATTCATTATTCATATTGATAATCCCAAATCACCCCAGGGCCTTCTCCTTGCCGAGCCCGGACTCAAACTCCGTTTGGACAAAAATGGCGGCGGCGAGCGGTGTAGCTGTAGGGTGGGAACCTACAAAACAGAACCGGAGGGTGTGGCGTCCCCGCGGCACCTCCGGCGTGAGAATGAGAAAGGGTTTTAAGGAGAAAAGGGGGCAAAATGGGAATTATGCGAGTATATTTATGATGTGTACGTGTGTATATGTAAGCATATGTGAGAGAGAGAATATGTAACCTGTAACCTTCCTTCTGTCCTGCCTTTTACAGGGTCCCTACTAGGGTTTAGGGGTTTGTACCTTTTAATTTGGACCGTAGGTGTGCCTTTTGGACTGTAGGGGATGTGGACGCCTGGGATGCGTCAGGGTACTATCGAATCCGGACCGTAGGAACGTTCTGGATCCGGGGTACCTGGACGGTGGTGATGTTGCCACGCGTCCTGGGCCTTTCAAGGTTATAGCTGAGTACTTCCTGGGCTCTTGTAATTGGGACCTGGGCCTCTGTTATTGGGCCTGTATTATTATAGGCTATCATTTGCCCCCACTCCCTTATGTGGGTTTACCCGGATGGAGGAGTAGAGTAGTTATCATTGTGCCGCGACGCCTTAGGAAAAATTTTCGGGGGTTTGTTTGATTTGTTGCCCCCTAACCCCGGGGTCAAATGGGGATGAGACTCCGGGGTTGACTTGTTTAGTCCTGTGAGTTAACTCCAAGGTGGGATTCCTTGAAGTACCTTGAAGATAATTTGGGGTGTTTACTTGATTTGTTGCCCCCTAACCCCGGGGTCAAATGGGAATGAGACTTCGGGGTTGACTTGGTTAGTCACCTGATTCCAGTCCAAGGTGGGATTCCTTGAAGTACTTAGAAAAATTTTGGGGGTTTACTTGATTTGTTACCCCTAACCCCGGGGTCAAATGGGAATGAGACTCCGGGGTTGACTTGGTTAGTCACCTGATTTCAGTCCAAGGTGGGATTTCTTGAAGTACTTAGAAAAATTTTGGGGGTTTACTTGATTTGTTGCCCCCTAACCCCGGGGTCAAATGGGAATGAGACTCTGGGGTTGACTTGGTTGGTCAGTTGGTTTGAATTTTAAATTTTGGGCGAGGTTCGTGGATAAGGACGATCCTGACATTTGATTTGACCGGACCCTGAAAAGCTGACACTGCAAGTCCGGAGTGTCAGGCGACTGTTAGGATTCCAGCTGGGGTCAAAGACACATACGTTTATGCGTATCTTTTGAGTGTGCCATTCTTTAACTTCCCCCCTTTTTTCTCCTAAAAAGACGCGCCCACATAATGATTACGTGACAGGTCGTGTAATAACTGTTATGCAGTTATTTTTTGGGACCAATCGGGGGCTGCCACTTGGGTGGGGTTAATTTTACTTCAAAAAACCTTTCACCTGTCTTTCTTTTCTTTATAAATACCGTCCTCTCCCCTTCTTTTTTCTTTTACGCAGACATTTCCACAGAGAGAGCGAAGAGAGATTTTTACAGAGATTCTTTGGAGCATTTGTTGTTGAAGCCACACTTCTTTCTCCTGCCACTTTGTAAGTGTCTCGATTATTTTGCTTCCTTCTTTCATTTCTTTTTCTTTCATTTTCGCGATGCATGTAGTCATTTTGTGCGAGTTTTTGCTTCGCTACTTTGTATTTCTTGTTCGAGTTTCGTAACTGCCTTGTTGCTTTGACCTTGAATCTGTGTAGTTGTGTAAGTTTCGCATAGCTTTTTCAATGGCTTTGTGTTTCATTTGTGTAAATAACATGGATTTTGGTGGTTTAGTATGCGAAAAAGTGGGTTTTTGGTAGTGTAAAAAGTTGAAGGGTCCGGGCTATATTCTTGATATGTGTTTTTTGTTATAATTGTGTGTATGTGTTGTAGATCTTGCTTTTGGGTTGAGATTTGTGCACGATTTGTTTCTAAACTCTTCTGTTTTTTGTTTTGTTTTTGCTGTTGTTGGGTTCGGGTTTGGCATTGACTCGGGGGTGCGTTTATATAGATACACATAGTATATGCCAGGTAGCCATTTTAAGCGTACTGCTACTCTTAGGAACCGGTATCCCGAGCGTCCTGTCGGATTAGGCGAACTTAACTCCTTCTACCCTTCTTCCTCTTCTAGCAGTAGCTCTGTAGAGATGCCTCCCCGGGTTGACCAGCCTCAACAAGTTTTAGCCCAGACCTTAGTTTTAGGCCCCGGGGTACCCTGTCCAACCCGGATGGGTCTTGGGAAGATGTGGACGAATATTTTGTCCAGTGCCGAGTGAACCCTAAGCCCCTGGGCTTTTATTATAGAGATTTATCCGAGGCGTACGGGGGCCCGGATGGGTTAGGTGGTAGGGAGCCTTATGACGAGGACGATATGAACCAGAAGTTTTTTACCGCCCCAGGGACCCGGTATGAGTGTGGGGCGGTTCACAAGGAGATTCAGGACAAGTATACAGATGCCGAGGTAGATAATGCTCTTAGGCTTGCATTTAACCTTGAGGATAAATACCAATGGAGATGGCCCGAGGAGCACGAGAGGGTGTATCATAGACCGGATGGGGGATGGGTTGGTATTCCCTTAGAGCACCTCCGGGGCATGCGCCTCGGATTACATCAATTCACCAAATCCCTATGCCGGGATGTTTACGGGATTCCTTTCACCCAGGTGAAGTGGATAAGTTATTTTTAGCTTGTTGCCACGCCAAAAATTACCTTCCCACATTGAAACTTTTCCACCATATTTTCAAGATTAAGAGGTCCACCGCTCGGCCGATTTATGAGTTAATGTTTAGCATCGAGGACTGTGGATATCCTTCCGATAAGATGGTTCTCCCGGTCAACATGTTGACGTCGCTTAAGGGATGGCACCGGGAGTTCATTTTTGTCCGGGATGGGGATCTGGAGTTCATGCCACTCCATAAACTCGAAATTAAAATAGATAGATTTCCGGTCCAGCGGCTCGGGCAAGCAGCTATCGCGATGGTTTATGCCTTATGTGGGGCACTTGGGACGCAATGGACCCGGGACTATTTTACTAGCAATAAAAATATGCATGCTGTCGGATGTAAGTCTTTTGCCTTAGCTTTATTTCGTTGCTTTAACTTTTATTGATTGTTTGTATCCGGGACTGATATTTTGTTGTCTCCTCTTCAGGTATTCCGAAGCTAATTCCCTATCCCCCAAACATGTCTGCTCAGCTTAAGGATTTATCGGCCAAGCTGCGAAGGATTGGAGGAATGACGAGCTTGGATTCCAGGAAGAAGAAGGTTGGTGAGGGTGAAGATGCAGCCCGGAAGGCGGCACCATCTCATCCGGGGAGGACGACGATCATAATCAACGAATCCCGGGCCGACGATGTGCATCAAGGGGACGTGAGAAGGGTCCCAGCACCCCGGAAAAGGAAGAGTGCTCCTTCGGGTTCCGGGGAGAAAGAAGAAGAAGGGTCCGAGGGTCATGTTGCCAAGAAGGCTGCTATTGAACTGGCCCCGGATACCCCAGAAACTTTGAAGGCCTTGCTGGCTATCTTCACCCCGGAGACTCGCCGGAGGGAGCTCTTTGAGAACTACGCTAGCACGGCGGAGAGGAATAAATACCGAAAGGAGCCTCTTGACGACTTCCTGGTCGGGCTTCAGGAGGACATTACTGCTGTAAGTTCTTTTCTCGTACCATTCAATTTTGTACTTGCCTCATTTTTATTTTCTTGTATTCGTATCATCTAAGCGTGATGTATAATGATTTCAGGCTAACTCCCGGGTTGTTGGATTGGTTTGCATAACCCGGAGCCTACAGGCGAAGGTTGATGCTGCCGAGGTCTACAAGACTGAATCTGAGAGGCTGTCCCGGGAGATACAAGAGTTGAAGGAGGCAAGTGCCAAGGAGGCTGCTGCTCATAAGAAACTTCTTGATGAGATCCGGGAGAGGCAGGACCGGGCCAAGGCTTCAGTCCGGGAGATGAGGGAGGAAAACAAGAAGCTGAAGGATGATCTTGCCGCCCGGCCTACTCCCGAAGAGGTTCTGGCTGGGTTCCGGGGGACTCCCGCGTACTTCGAAGAGCTGAATGACAAAGCGCTGGAGAAGATCCAGATCTGCTGGAATGTTGCTTCGAAGTATCTCGGCGAAGAGCCTCGGGGTACAATCGACGTCTTCCTGGAGAGGTATATTGAAGAGGAGACCCGGTTGGAGCAGGAGAAGGAAGCCATCATGGAAATGGAGTCTGGTGCCGGAACGTCTAGTAACATCCCTCCTTCTCCCGGATCCCCACTCGCCCAACAGCCTCCAATTCCAGAAGGTGATCCTGTGCAGCCTCCCTCTCCTCCTGCCGAGCCTGCAGCAGAAGCTTGAAGACTTTGCCATTTCTTGGCATGTAATTTCCGTTTCTTTGTTTTTAGTATTGTCTGAACTCAGCCTTTTGGCTAATTTACCTTGTGTGTAATCTGGATGACTTCGATTTGCCCCCCGGGGTGTGTTTCCCCGGAGTTATTTAATATGATTGTGCTTTTCTTTCTTTCCTTTGTTATTGACTTGTATATGTTAGGAAATTTTTAAGGTACACATGGGCTGTGTTTTTGCAGACCCCGGGTTGGGGTAAAAATATTTAACTTGTAGAAATTTTATAAGTACTCATGGGTTGAGTTTTTATAGGACCCCGGGCAGGGGTAAATTTCCATTTGATAGAAATTTTCAAAGTACACATGGGCTGTGTTTTTGCAGACCCCGGGTTGGGGTAAAAATATTTATCTTGTAGAAATTTTATAAGTACTCATGGGTTGAGTTTTTATAGGACCCCAGGCAGGGGTAAATTTTCATTTGATAGAAATTTTCAAGGTACACATGGGCTGTGTTTTTGCAGACCTCGGGTTGGGGTAAAAATATTTAACTTGTAGAAATTTTATAAGTACTCATGGGTTGAGTTTTTATAGGACCCCGGGCAGGGGTAAATTTCCATTTGATAGAAATTTTCAAAGTACACATGGGCTGTGTTTTTGCAGACCCCGGGGTGGGGTAAAATAGAAATTTTCTAAGTATACATGGGCTGTGTTTTTAGATCTAATGGTAAATAAATAAGCAACATAATGAAATTGATTCAAATTATGGAACGCTTAAAGTAGAGTTTTTCATTCATATCGAAAACAAAAATTACATTCTGGGGTGAATGAGAATAACGTTTACATCAAAATATCATAGTATAAATGTAGAGGTGTTCCCAGAATGTGCACCTTTCTCTTACTAGTAGAATTTCCTTAGCCGGGTTCCGTGCCAGGTGTTGGGGACCTCGGTCCCGCTGAGGTAGTTCAGCTTGTAAGTTCCCGGACGGAGCACTTCCTTGACTACGTAGGAGCCTTCCCAGTTCGGCTGCAGTTTCCCTTGGTTAGTTGGGTCCGAGGCTTCGGTGTCCCGGAGTACTAGATCTCCCACCACATATTCTCTTATCTTGTCCTTCTTCGCAAAGTAAAGCTTTGTTTTTTCCTTGTAGCTTTCCATTTTTTCTACGGTCCGGTCTCTTACTTCATCCAAGAGTTCGAGGTTGGTTCCGAGGCCTTCTATGTTGGAGACCTCGTCAAAGTTGACCACTCTATGAGAAGGGGATCCGGTTTCCACCGGTAGCCGGGCCTCGGTACCATAGGCAAGCTTAAATGGAGTCTCACCGGTTTCAGTCCGGGAGGTTGTTCTGTATGACCATAAAACCTTCGGGAGTTCATCCGGCCAGTTCTTTTTAGAATCTTTCAGTCTCTTTTCCAAACCTCGGAGTATGGTCCTGTTTGTGACCTCGACTTGTCCATTTCCTTGAGGATGGGCCACATATGCTTTCCTATGCCTTATCCCGAGCTCCTTGAGATAGGCTTCAAAATCTGAACCCACAAACTGCGGCCCGTTGTCCGAGATTAGAACCATCGGTATTCCGAACCTCATCACAATTGAATCTACGAATTTGATGCAGTCTTGCTGATTGATAGTCCTCATAGCCTTGGCTTCTGCCCACTTAGTCATATAATCGATCGCTACCAGCACATAACGAAGATCCCCTTTTGCTCGAGGGAAAGGACCCATGATGTCAATTCCCCAAACAGCGAATGGGATTTGGGAGAGAACGGACCCGGGGAGGCTTGAACCTTGCTTCAGCACATTGCTGAACTTTTGGCACTTGTTACATTTCTTCACATAGGTAACTGAATCAACGTGG